>NW_028245870.1:0-64210 GCF_964263255.1 Lissotriton vulgaris | reverse complement strand
CAAATACTAGCTTGCTGCATAGCCAGTAATATATTGTTTTGTAGGATATCGTTTTGATAGCATTTCTTATCTGTGACAGGCCTGTGAAACGCTCCGATTCACAGTGCACTGCTGATGCACTTAAGAGTGCGCGTTCAGTAGTGTGTGAACTCGAGTTTCCCTACTTTATTTTTCCTTGCAATATTATATAGCGCGAACTCGACAACTTGGCATGAGCACAATTTACATTACAGAAGAACACATTTATTTGTGGTAGGCACGGGTAGACAAAGCGATTTGCCTGGAATCACAGGATTTTGAGCTGATGCCGAGATTCGAACATAGCTCCCCAGCTCTAAAGTTCGCAATTCTAGAACTTGTGGCGGGAGGTGTGTCTAAAAGTTTATGTTGGTGCTGGCCATCAATGAGAGACCTGTGCATTTTTCAAATGGGTGGTGAAAAAATATGAGTATGTTACTGGAGATGTGGGCCGCCGTGCCACCAATGTACTTACGGGGGGAGCGTAAACACCCATTATTCTGCAACTTTCTTTCCGCATACCATCACTCCGCATACTTTCATTACGAAAGTACCATGACTCCGCAATGCCATTATAACGCATGGCATTACATTTTATATGCTTTCACCACACATACATTTACAACGAAATTCGTTGTAAATGCATGAATGGTAAAAGCATGTTTATTTTAATGTTTGGATAAGGTAAGTATGGGTATAGGGGTATATGTTTTGGGGTACTGAGGTATATGTTTTGGGGTGCTTGGGTATTTTAAGGGTCAATATATAGTTTTGGGTTATGGGGTACAGGGGTAGTTTTAGGGTTTAGGGATAAGTATGGGTTTTGCGGTACAGGGGTATTTTTGGGGTTCAGGGCTAGGTTTGGGTTTTGGGGTATAGGGGTATTTTTAGGTTTCAGGGGTAGGTTTGGGTTTTGGGGTACAGGGGTATTTTAAGGGTTCAGGGCTAGGTTTGGGTTTTGGGGTACAGGGGTATTTTTAGGTTTCAGGGCTAGGTTTGGGTTTTGGGGTACAGGGTTTTTTAGGGTTCAGGGGTAGGTTTGGGATTTGAGGTACAGGGTTATTTTTAGGATTCAGGGCTAGGTTTGGGTTTTGGGGTACAGGGGTATTTTTAGGGTTCAGGGGTAGGTTTGGGTTTTGGGGTACAGGGGTATTTTAAGGGTTCAGGGCTAGAATTGGGTTTTGGGGTACAGGGGTATTTTAGGGTTCAGGGGTAGGTTTGGGTTTTGGGGTACAGTGGTATTTTTAGGGATCATGGCTAGGTTTGGGTTTTGAGGTACAGGGGTATTTATAGGGTTCAGGGCTAGTTTTGGGGTACAGGGGTATTTTTAGGGTTTAGGGATAGGTTTGGGTTTTGGGGTACAGGGTTTTTTAGGGTTCAGGGGTAGGTTTGGGATTTGAGGTACAGGGTTATTTTTAGGATTCAGGGCTAGGTTTGGGTTTTGGGGTACAGGGGTATTTTTAGGGTTCAGGGGTAGGTTTGGGTTTTGGGGTACAGGGGTATTGTAAGGGTTCAGGGCTAGAATTGGGTTTTGGGGTACAGGGGTATTTTAGGGTTCAGGGGTAGGTTTGGGTTTTGGGGTACAGGGGTATTTTTAGGTTTCAGGGCTAGGTTTGGGTTTTGGGGTACAGGGTTTTTTAGGGTTCAGGGGTAGGTTTGGGATTTGAGGTACAGGGTTATTTTTAGGATTCAGGGCTAGGTTTGGGTTTTGGGGTACAGGGGTATTTTTAGGGTTCAGGGGTAGGTTTGGGTTTTGGGGTACAGGGGTATTTTAAGGGTTCAGGGCTAGAATTGGGTTTTGGGGTACAGGGGTATTTTAGGGTTCAGGGGTAGGTTTGGGTTTTGGGGTACAGTGGTATTTTTAGGGATCATGGCTAGGTTTGGGTTTTGGGGTATAGGGGTATTTTTAGGGTTCAGAGGTAGGTTTGGGGTTTGAGGTACAGGGGTATTTATAGGGTTCAGGGCTAGTTTTGGGGTACAGGGGTATTTTTAGGGTTTAGGGATAGGTTTGGGTTTTGGGGTACAGGGTATATTTATAGGGTTAAGATGGGTTAGTGTTTAAGGGTGTTGGGGTATTTTAAGGAGTAAGGGTGAGTTATGATTATGGGGTGCAGGGGTATTTAAAGGGAGCAGGGTGGGATTAGCACACAATATGAGTCATGGCATGAAGGGCGGAACGTACCACACGCCCCAGCACACGCCCACAGCACAACGCAGACACGCCCACAAGGGACTACTTTGGTGGCACGGTTCTTTTACCTTTTAAATGTATATGGTGGGCGTCTGCATCCCGTCCAGATGTTGTCCGGGTATGAATTGCTGCTAGCCAGTAGTATATTGTTTTGTAGGATTTCGTTTTGATAGCATTTCTTATCTGTGACAGGCCTGTGAAACGCTCCGATTCACAGTGCACTGCTGATGCACTTAAGAGTGCGCGTTCAGTAGTGTGTGAACTCGAGTTTCCCTACTTTATTTTTCCTTGCAATATTATATAGCGCGAACACGACAACATGGCATGAGCACAATTTACATTACAGAAGAACACATTCATTTGTGGTAGGCACGGGGAGACAAAGTGATTTGCCTGGAATCACAGGATATTGAGCTGATGCCGAGATTCGAACATAGCTCCCCGGCTCTAAAGTTCTCAATTCTAGAACTTGTGGCGGGAGGTGTGTCTAAAGTGTATGTTGGTGCTGGACATCAATGAGAGACCTGTGCATTTTTCAAATGGGTGGTGAAAAAATATGAGTATGTTACTGGAGATGTGGGCCGCCGTGCCACCAATGTACTTACCGGGGGAGGGTAAACACCCATTATTCTGCAACTTTCTTTCCGCATACCATCACTCCGCATACTTTCATTACGAAAGTACCATGACTCCGCAATGCCATTATAACGCATGGCATTACATTTGTATAGGCTTTTACCACACATACATTTACAACGAAATTCGTTGTAAATGCATGAATGGTAAAAGCATGTTTATTTTAATGTTTGGATAAGGTAAGTATGGGTATAGGGGTATATGTTTTGGGGTACTGAGGTATATGTTTTGGGGTGCTTGGGTATTTTATGGGTTCAGATATAGTTTTGGGTTATGGGGTACAGGGGTAGTTTTAGGGTTTAGGGATAAGTATGGGTTTTGGGGTACAGGGGTATTTTTGGGGTTCAGGGCTAGGTTTGGGTTTTGGGGTATAGGGGTATTTTTAGGGTTCAGGGGTAGGTTTGGGTTTTGGGGTATAGGGGTATTTTAAGGGTTCAGGGCTAGGTTTGGGTTTTGGGGTTCAGGGGTATTTTTAGGGTTCAGGGCTAGGTTTGGGTTTTGGGGTACAGGGTTTTTTAGGGTTCAGGGGTAGGTTTGGGTTTTGGGGTACAAGGTTATTTTTAGGATTCAGGGCTAGGTTTGAGTTTTGAGGTACAGGGGTATTTATAGGGTTCAGGGCTAGTTTTGGGGTACAGGGGTATTTTTAGGGTTTAGGGATAGGTTTGGGTTTTGGGGTACAGGGTATATTTATAGGGTTAATATGGGTTAGTGTTTAAGGGTGTTGGGGTATTTTAAGGAGTAAGGGAGAGTTATAATTATGGGGTGCAGGGGTATTTTAAGGGAGCAGGGTGGGATTAGCACACGATATGAGACATGGCATGAAGGGCGGAACGTACCACACGCCCCAGCACATGCCCACAGCACAACGCAGACACGCCCACAAGGGACTACTTTGCTGGCACGGTTCTTTTACCTTTTAAATGTATATGGTGGGCGTCTGCATAGCCTATGTCCTTCTGCTGCAACTGCCCTTTGCAACGCTGTATTGGGTGTTGTGTTTGGTGCTGTGGTTCCTAAGATTACCCGCCTCAAAGGTTTGGGCTCTCTCTTTATTATATTAGCATGGATATGAAGAGTTGTCAAAAAGGGAAGGCTGGCAAGAGACAGTCTGTGATATTGGCCTGAATTACGGAGGCCGTGGAATTGAGCCATATTGTCATTCATAACTTGATTTCATCCATTTTGAAAAATCCTCTAAAGAGGGCAGCCCTAATTGCTCATTATACATAAAGTGAGCTGCGGAGGGGGTGGGAGCCAAGAGTAGCACCCACAAAATCTGTTTTCCACAGCCAATAGCGCCCCACAATTTGCATGGCTCCTTAACCGTGCCCCATAAAGGGCAGCAGGAAGGCATTGATTCTTAAATATCTCCAGCTATGTTAAAACCCTTTTTGCCTCCAGTTGGTCATGGTAAATTTGAAAGGGCACTCACTGACTAACTAATCTTCATTTGTCTATTCAAGATATTAGGTGACCAACTTCCTGTGGAGTCAAAGTTCACATCAAGATATGGGAAACAATTGACACACTCATGCTTGTTATTGCCACAGTCAAGGTGTGCCTTCTCATGCGTTTAGAAACACAGGCCTTTATATGGGACTTAGTGAAGTTTGTACACAGGCCAAGGTCTGCCATGAACTGTATGAAGTTGCTTACAAGACGATGTAATGCCCTGCAGGTATGGACAATTAACACTCTGCCGTTCGTGTATGGTAACACCGGTACAGGGGTGCTGTGAATAATAAGGACGTCAACGTCAACGTTTTCAAGAAGGAACTCAGATTATTTATGTATAAAACAAGACAAGAGGGAGGCAGGAATGTGCTACTGATGACCTCTGCAATATTGGGAAAAAATCTGATGTCTCCCCATTGGGGCAGAATCTAATTTTACCTGTAAGTTACTCATTTAACAGATGCAGGAAATGAACCACGGGCATTCTAGCCCATGATCTTAAAAGAGAAACCATAGTTTTGTATGGATGACAGTGTCAAAATCTGAGGCTAAGTGCCATATGTATCAAGCCAAATTGACTTCGCAAATTTTGGCGTTTGCGAATGCAATTTGGACTAATGGTATGCATCAAGGGAATCAAGTGCCATGTGACGTACATACATGCCCTGCATGTGCACCCATGCAGATTTCAGGGGTGCAACATGGTGTCCTTTGGACACCCCTGCACCCTTGAAAATATTCACAATTTGCGATTAGCAAATTGCGAATCACAAATTTCCCCTTCATTCCTATGGGCCTCCTGGCCCATAGAAATGAATGGGAAATTATTCCTTAATTGCGATTAGCAATTTGCTAATCGCAATTAAGGAAGTTTAGGGAATCGCTAAAAAGAAGCGAATTTCTACATACATACCATTTTGCGATTTCTAAATAGCGATTCCTTAAATTTCAGGGGGCAGGACATGCTGAAAAACTGTTTCTGTGCCACTACAACTACTGGAGGACACTGTGGTTAGAGTGTTGAAAATGGTGCTTCCTTCTCCAGCCACGCAGGACACTGAAATATTGTGTCTGTGCCTGCTACAGCTTTCAGAAACCCTTGCCTGAAGGATACTGGAGTCAGAGCTACAGTGCTTAAAAGGGCACTTTCTTCTCCTCTTGGGTCTCATCTTGGTCTTTGGCCTGGCTATTCCTGACAAGCATAGGTAAGCAAGAAGCCGCATCTAAGATCATTCCTTATTCTGCCTGAAACAGCACTACCACTGCTATCAACAGCACCCTTAAGCGGGCCATAGGGGTTGCCACTAAAGTGATTGTGCTCATGGAACGTATACTTTCACCATAGTCCAAGGGCATAGTTATTCATCAAGCTACATTGGACCTAATTGAGACTGACCCTGCCTGTTGCGGTGTTGGATCGGATCCTTGTGAGCCCACAAAACTGAGCTGTGCCTCTAGATGCTCATCCCCTATTGCACCGGTCACTAAAAACAGAACAAAAAGGCAGGCACGGCTCGTGCCGGGCATTATACTGGGGCGGTGATGTCAGGCAGGGGAGGGTAAGTTTGGGGGGTTGTAAAATGCGGGATATAGACCATTAGAGGTAAGTACCGGGGAAAAAATGAATTTCGTTGCCCACGCTGCATCACATTTGGCGATGCAGCGTGGGCAACGAAATTGATTTCATTTTTTACAACCCCCTACCCCGACCCTCCCCTGCCTGACGTCACCGCCCCAGTATAATGCCCGGCACGTGCCTGCAAAAAGGGCTATTAAACCAGTAACAGCAAACAGACATCTGGGGGTGCTTTTACCGAGACTGCTCCCACCTCTGTTTCAGAAACCACAGAATCATGCTTTTGAAAGAGTGTTGTGATAAGTTCAGTACGATTCTGAAAGATAATTTGGGACTGGTTATAAAGCGTTTGGGTCATATTGAGAAATTTCTACTTGCTGCCAGATTCTTAAAGTCTGATGAGTCTAATGCTTCAGCTTCTGACAGGCAGTTCCTCCCCCTAACAGTGAAGGTGGCCTCTGGTTGAATCCACCAGCCTTGCCACACACTCTCGCTTCACACAACACACCTCCATGTAGAGATAAATCATGCTCATAATACACCAAATCAAAGTCATACAGGAGGAGTGCATCCACTGGCATGCCTGCTCAGCAAACACCAAGTACCTTTAACAGGCAAGACTTTATCACCATTAAAGCGCCTGGCACAAGCGACTGTCCCAAGAAGCATCAAACTGAGTCTTCTGCCTGTCCATATGTACGGGTCATGGTGAGTGTACCACCACTCAGAGGCAATTAAAGGGAAACGGGGGAACAATTGAAAAATAAAGTCATCATTGACGCTCTACTAAGGGAAGTGTTGGCACAGTTAATAGTAATTATATCCTCATGAGAAGGAGGGTGAGTTGGATGGGTCCATCTTTTAAAAACCTACCCGGAGACTGCATCATTGTCAATTTCAGAAACCCATCCATGTAAGCAACCTTTTAGCATATAGAAACTGTAATGTTATTAATCATGGGACTATCAGGACCCTGGCATTAGGCTACTTTTTCAAACCTCCAATTTATTAAACCATTGATTGGAAAGCCATGTCTTACACCCCTGGCCCAGTTAGCTTTAAAGGAGAGCTTTTATAACAAGGTGATACACTGCCCTTAAGCAACAGGCATGGACACTTGCCTTCTTTAAAGACAAACAATTGACTTGAAATAGTATCTCCTGATTGCATTGCTGATAGCAAAATGAACAATCAAGATTATACTGGAAATTGTGCTTGTGTGAACAATTGTATGTATATCTGTCTGCCTCTCTGGTGAGTTGGAACATTGCAGGAATCAGAGCAAAACTTGATTTACCTGATTGGCAAATGTTGAATGATGAGTATGCTGAAATCTGGTCCACTGCCCTGTTGTCATGTAATGGGTATGCACTATTGAATAGTATAGTATAGTAAAGTTAATTTTGAACTCTTGTAGAGACCTGGAGCCCTGAGATCCAGGTTTCATCTATAAGGGGGCATTTTCATTTTAATTTCTTTATTATATATATATATATATATATATATATATATATATATATATATATATATATATATATATATATATATATATATATATATATATAATGTTTTTGAGAATTGTGTTAATACTAAATTTCAAGCCTTATTTAATCTTATGGACAAATTAAAGCATAGTCATGGGCTCATCAACACATCAGTTGAATGCCATTTTATGTGGTGATTTTAACACCAAAATGTTCACAAGCACCCCAGCTCAGTCCCCATTGTGGGGGACATGCCTGATGGCCGCAGTAATCATAGGGGGCTGGAACTTGCACATTACATTGCTGCACATGACCTGATTGATAATATTAAATTTGTTCATTGTGATCCAGGCAATATTTCATCATACTATTAACGGGGCAATGCTGCTTGCGTCAACTGTGTTTTTTTGTCACTTAGGGTATTGAGTCATCTCTTGATAGGGAAGATATTGGACACTAATTATGAGGAGCATAATCACCTAGCAGCATCATTTTCTTTTCCAGTAAGCACTTGCCTGTACCCTAGTCGCTCGAACGTACAGCCTAAACCTCAACATAATGGTTTCAGTCTGTCTTGGCATCTCTCAAACCTGAACAAGTTCCTTTCATGTACTCTCAAGAACAACCTGAGATTGTTTGCAACATGCTTATCCGAAGCTGGCATCTGGTGCTGTGGTTTACTTGCTTTTGAAGGAATAGGCCAGAGTATTCAGTCTGCCCTTTTAAAACCTATGCACAAAAGAAAAGCCAGCCTAAAGTTGTTCAGTCAACTGTGTTCTCACCCAAATATATGTTTGCACCTAGCTTTATTATCCACATCAAAGGATACAATGGAAGTCAGGATCTCCCACTGACTGTAGAAAGTTCTAAAGGAAAGAAACGTTGACATTAACAGTGATAACTGGGAGCACCTGGATGAATTAGTCTGTTCCTGTCCCAGTGCATGATGGGAACAAGGCAAACCAAACTACCAAGCCAATTCTTATACTGGGAAGGAAACAAGCTTCCGGGGACCGGTTTCTGGCATTTCAGCCGTCGTCGGCCCGGCTTGCTTGAATCCTGATGGTGCAATGAGCAAGGGACTCACATCTGAGTATACCCTTCCACGCTTATGGTGAACAAAATGATTCAGAAAAGGGGGTGGTGATGAACTGCACCATCAGGATTCAAGCAAGCCGGGCCGACGACGGCTGAAATGCCAGAAACCGGTCCCCGGTGAAGAATTGGCTTGGTAGTTTGGTTTGCCCTGTTTCCATCATGCACTGGGACAGTAACAGACTAATTTGCATGTAGCCAGGGTCTGAGCTGGGATGGTGCAGTGAGCTAAAAAACGGTGATGGATCAAGCCCTGATCTTTGGACTGGGTAAGAGTGGTCTGCTTAATTCAGACACTCTGTTCCTCACCACCCCCTTTTCTGAATCATATTTAAAAAAAAAAAGCATTTGCCACTCCACGAGCAGCAGTCCTTTGCTGGTCTTGCTATTTACTGGTGGGTGAGGTTGTGCTTAAATATAAACGTATATATATATATATATATATATATATATATATATATATATATATATATATATATATATATATATATAAAATGAAATGAAATGAAAACGGGATTTCTAGAGCGCATGGCTGCCCGGGGGCGTCCCAGCGCTGGGATTGTACTAGCAACTGAGGGGGGGAAGCAGAAACGGGAAGGGTATGTGCAGATTATTGTGGGAAAAGGTGGGTTTTGAGTAGCTTGCGAAATTTGTTGTGATTCGTTTCCGCGCGTAGATGGATTGGTAGGGCGTTCCACAATATTGCGGCTGCAACTGAGAAACGGCGTCCTCCAGTACGGGCTTTCTTAATTTTGTGTACTGTGGCCAAGTTGCCATGGGAGGAACGCAGAGACCTGTTGGGTTTGTATGGGAAGAGCCTGATTTTATGCAACGGCGGACCTTGGCCTTGTAGAGCTTTGTGAGTTATGCATAGGGCCTTAAATTTTACCCTTTCACGGATTGGCAGCCAGTGAAGTGCCTTCAATGCAGGTTTGGCTGATGTTCCATGGGGGGTGCCTGTCAGGAGCCTAGCAGCGGCATTTTGAGTTCTCTGCAGGATGTTCATGGTTGTTTCAGGGGCTGCCAGGAAGAGGGCATTGCCATAATCTAGCCTAGATGATATCAGCCTTGTATTAGGAGTTTTTGAGAAGGTGAAGGTGCAGGGAGCAATTTTCCTGGCTGAGCGGAGTAGGCCTACGCAGGTACCTGCTGTTTTTTTGGCCTGGGTTTTAAGTGAAAGGTCCTGTTCTAGCCAGAAACCCAGACTTTTGAGCTCCATCTTAGGTTGAGGAAGGGTACCTAGGCAGGATGGCCACATTGTGCTGGGGAGGGGTGATGTTTGAGGTCCCAGTAGCATAAGCTCGGTTTTAGAGCCGTTCAGTTTCAGCCTTGAATCACACATCCACTGATAGATCCCTTCAAGGCAGTCATGAAGGTTTTTGATTTGGGCACTTTCTAGCGAAAATGAAACCACCATTTGGGTGTCATCAGCGTATGTGATGGTTTTTATCCCGAATGGGGTAACCACTTCCTCCAGGGGGGCCATGTAAGTATTAAATAGTGTGGGGCTCAATGAAGAGCCCTGAGGGACCCCACACTGGAGGGGAAAGAAGTCAGATTGCTCATTACCTTCACAGACCTGAAAGGTTCTGTCTTTAAGGAAGGGTGTGAGCCGTGCCGTGTTTCTTATTCCTAAGTTATACAGTCGCTGTATCAGGATCTCGTGGTCAACCGTGTCAAATGCAGCGCTTAGATCCAGGAGGATCAGTAGCACCGATCCCCCTGAATCCAAGATGCATCTGGCTTCCTCCACCACTTGAAGAAGGGCGGTCTCGGTCCCCTGCCCAGGACGGAACCCAGTTTGAGAGGGGCGAAGAAGGTTGTTGGCTTCTAGGAAAGCCGATAGTTGCTGATTGACAACCTTCTCCGTGATCTTACTTATCCCTGGCAATAGGGAGATTGGGCGGAGGTTGGAGGGGTCTAGTGGGTCAAGACCTGTTTTTTTCTGTAGGGCTTTCACTACTGCGTGCTTCCAGCTATGGGGGACCACTCCTTGGCTGAGGGAGGCGTTAATGAGATTGGTGGCCAGGTGTGAGATAGTGGTTCCCACTTGTTTGAGAATATGAATGGGGGCTGGATCATTTGGAGAGCCACTTTTCATCCCTGAGAGTTTTGAGAAATTCTTCATTGGTCATCTGATCGAAACTGTCAAGGATAGGGCCGTTCGTTGGAAGTGCCGAGGTTTCTGCGGGGATTTTGTCAGATTTGGGGGGGAGGGTTTGAAGGATGGTTGTTATTTTGTTCTGAAAAAAAGTTGCTATTTGATTGCATCTAGCAACAGAGGGTGCCTGGGTGGGGGGGGTTAGGAATTTTTAATAAGTTTTTAAAAATTTTGTAGGTCTCCCGGGTCGAGTTAGAGGCAGATTTCCTCATAGAAGGAGGCCTGTGCTGACTTTCGGGCTAATTTATAGATATTCATTGATTTTTTATATTCTTCTTTGCTAAGTGGGTCCCAGTTTTTTCTCCATTTGCGTTCTTGGACTTTGCAATTTTTTCGTAGAATCCTGAGTTCTTGGGAATACCAGGGGGATTTAAAAGAAGTGCATTTTTTCTTTAGATTTTTCTTGGGAGCGACTTGGTCTAAAGTTGAGGTGAGCCAGTTATTAAATTTTTTGTCTGCTTTTTCTGGGTCGGGATCTGCGGAGGGGGCAGAGTGGGTTAATTTTTGCATCCAATTTTCGAATGATAGTTTGGACCAAATTCTTTCCTGTTGTCTGGGAGTTGGGATCTGAGGGGTGTCAGGAGTGATCTGCCAAATAAAAGGGATAAGGGAATGATCTGACCATGGGAGGGGGTGTGGGTGAGAGACTTCTAGATTGTGGAGATTGGTGAAGAGTGGATCTAAAAGATGTCCTTTAGCATGAGTTGCTTCGGAGTTTTTGAGTTGGAGGTCGAATGCTTTAATTCCGAAATTATATCTCCGGCAACTTTATCTTTATTATCCTCAAAGTGGAGATTTAAGTCTCCTAGAAGGAGAAAGCTGGAGGTCGATGTGTCAGTGGAGATAGTGGCCTCTAGCAGTGAACTGACGAAATTTCCTAAGCTGGCGGGAGGACGATAAATGAGAAATCCCGAAAGGGTTTTATTGGGATTTATTTGGAGAGAAAAGTGGATATTTTCGCAGTCCTTGATTCCTCCATCTTGTATCCTGCAGGTAAGAGTGTTTTTATAAACAATCGCTAACCCTCCTCCTTTACCCTTAGTTCTATTTTGGTATAGTATGAGGTAGCCTGTGGGTAGCATGTTGACGATGTCGGCTTCGGAATGGGGCGTTAGCCACGTTCCGTAAGGAAAAGGACATCTAATGTCATATCCTGGATAAGCTGATTAATTTCTACGGAGTGTTTAGATGCAGATCTACAATTCAATAATGCTAGGTTGACCGGTTTAGTAGTATGGTGTTTCCCTCTAGTTTCGTCAGAAAGTAGTGGTATGGGGGTGAGGGTAGATGCTGACGAGCGGTATTGAAGGAGATGATCCTTCGAGTATTGTAGTCGCTTTTTTCCAGATTTGGGCATAGTGAGTGGCCCTGTGCCCGGCCCGGCCCGGACGGGCCCAGACCGGCTTGCCTCTGGCGCGCCTCTGGCGCGCCATCGGCGCGCCCGCTGATCCCGCCCGCTGCGCGGACGAGAAGAGGGCTTCATTTTATGGGGAATGGGCCGAAATCGCCCAGCCACTAGAGCGCTGTCCAAGTTAACAAGGCAGACCGGGAGCCCTAAAACTGCTTCAGGTCGTGCAATTAGTATTTTTTTTTGTTTTTTTTGTTTTTAAACCTTTATTTGGAGATAAGCTAGAGACAGCAGCAGTGCAAACATGGTGCATACAAATGTACAAAGACAGTGCAATATGGCGATACATTCAAAATGTCCAGGGTACAAGTCGATACATAGTACAGTGTATACAGTAATGGAGAAGACATATAGCAGGCACAAACGCGCATCATGATGCGTATCCATACAGAACAGCAGATGGTGGTAGGGGTATAAACCTTTAGCGCACAGTCTTTGTGGAAGGGATAGACGCATCGTACCAGTGGACGAACCAGCCCCCAAGCATTATGTGGGTCGTAGAGGCCCCCTCCCCGACCATCATCGATAAGAAGACAGGCAGCGGCCCACCACCCCGCACACAGGAGTATCATATTAGGGCATACAAATTCCTCACCGTAACAGAAGTAGGAGATAATTACCACCCCCACCAAGGCTAAAGACCCGGAAGGTGTCAGTGCAGCACATCAAGCTCTCATGTCGGCGTCAACCAACCCCAACCCGGTCCTCACCTTCAGAATCAGAGTCCTGCACCGCCCTAGTGAGGAGGTACACCTGCAACGGGCTCCAAAAATCCTTAGGCCTACATCTCATGGGCATCAGCTCCGCATATACGTTATATTGGTCCTGACAATAAATGAGATCACGTAACCAGTCCTTAAACTGTGGCACCCTGCCCCGCCCCCAACAACAAGCAACTCTACATTTAGCCAACAATAAGGCCACATCAGCAAATCTACGGTGGAGGGCAGGTACCTCCTTGGTATACCCCAGCAGGAGGACCAAGGGGTCGAACAACACTCCATCCTCGGTCATAATCTGAAGAGCAGCATGGACCTGCACCCAGTACTCCAAAACGTCCGCACATTCCCACGCCAGATGCAGGAAGTCGGCACCCTCTGCCCGGCACCTAGTACATCTATCGTCCTCCGACAATCGAAACCGAAGTTTCCTTGCAGGGGTATAATAAAACCTCTGGACGAATTTGTAGTGTATAATTTTCAAACGGCAACTGGAGGAGACATTAGCAGTAACACCACAGCAGTACTTCCACTGTTCATCAGTGATAGTTATGCCCAGCTCAGCGTCCCATTGCTCCCGCACCCGGCTGGCCGGGACAGCACGTTGCCGCCGAATGGCACCATATAACTTCGAAACCAGATGACGTCCATCAGAGACTAGTAGTACATGGAGTGGTAGGGTTACCTCCGGTTCCGCAGGGAAATCCGGCAACAAGGTACGCAGGCCTTGCCTCAGGCGAACATAATAGAACAACTCCAAAGGGGAACAGACGACATCTCCAAAAAACTGAGCCCGGGAACGAAAAGTGCCCTCGTGAAAAATGCTACCCCAAGTGAGGATCCCAAGCCGTTTGCAAAGACGCAGAAACCCCGTCTCCTGTAACAGAGACAAAGCAGGGTGATATGCTAGGGGCAGTGCAGGCGAGTAGAGAAACGAAACACCCAGTAGACGCGCCACTCGCTTCCAAGCATCTACCGTGCAGGTCACCGTTGTCTGGTGTGTGTCCACGTCGGCCACATTGCCCAGTACCAGTCCCTCCAGCGGAAGCGGGTGGGCGACCCAGTGTTCAGCCGCAATTTGTGGCATAAACGGCGTGGGACGCATCCAATGGTAAGCATAGTGCCTTTGAGCGCTTAGGTAGTAAAGTTCAAAATCAGGGACATCAAAACCCCCATCGGCATAGGGCAGCGTTAAAGTAGCCCACGCCACTCGTGGCTGTTTGCCCCCCCAAAACAACCGGATGAGCTCCGAGCGGAGTCGACGAAAAAAATAAGCTCCAGGGTGATACGGAATATTTTGAAAAAGATACAGAAAACGGGGCAAGACCACCATTTTAATAAGGGACGCCCGACCAGCCATGGACAGAGGCAACGACATCCACCTCGTGACGTCATCCGCCAGCTTAGTAATAGCCACGCCATAATTAAGCCTGATAGTCTCCTCTCTGTTCAACGAGACCACAATACCGAGGTACCGTAGCTCCGAGTCGCACCACTCCAAAGGGAAATCCAAAGGAAATCGATGAACTGCCGCAGTGAGCGGGAAGAGTTGGGACTTCTGCCAGTTGATATGTATCCCGGAGCCACCCCCAAAAGCAACCAACTCTCGCAATAGCGCATTAAGATTCGTCTGTGGATCTTTCACATAAAGTGTGACATCATCCGCATATAACGAGATTCCGACTTGGCGTTGGAGACAGTTGAACGCACTCTGTTGGTGCCGTTGGCGGATCCGGCAGGCTAGGGGCTCTATGGCAATGGCAAATAGGAGGGGCGAAAGGGGACACCCTTGTCTGGTCCCCCTAGTAAGAGGGAACTGGGGAGAAAGCACGCCGTTCACCACCACTCTCGCCACCGGGTCAGTATACAAGAGTTTGACCCAAGATATAAAGATTCGGGGAAATCCCATCCTGCACAAAACATCAATAAGGTAACCCCACTCCACTGAATCAAACGCCTTAGTGGCGTCTAAAAAAACGGCGGCCACCGGAAGCTCTGGAGCAATAGTCGGGATAAGGGAAAACAGAGTACGTAGATTATGGGAAGTCGCTCGGCCAGGCACAAACACAGACTGATCAGGCAGAACAATAACAGGCATGAGCTCAGACAGTCTAACCGCCAACACTTTCGCAAGAATCTTGACATCACAATTAAGTAATGAGAGGGGCCTATAGGAACCCACGTCCAGGGGGTCCTTGCCCGGTTTGAGTAGCGAGGTAATAGCGACCTCCCTCATGGAACACGGCAGCCGTCCCTCCTCAAGGGACTCCTCAAAAACCTCGCGGAGAACAGGAGCCATAATATCTACGTAACATTTATAGAATTCAGCAGGAAGGCCGTCCAAACCAGTGGCCTTCCCGTTGTTCAGGGACATGATGGCACCCCTGATCTCCTCCACCTCAAGAGGCCTGCCCAAGAACGCCCTATGATCGTCTGACAGCCAACAGAGCGCCAAATCATACAGGAATCCGCCATATCGAACCTCACCCGACTGCTGCGTTGTGTACAATTGGGTGTAATGGGAAATACATGTCTGCTGAATCTCCGCAGTGTCCCTACAGTGAGTGCCATCCGGCAAGACCAGCTCCAGCACGTCTGAGCTAAACCTTTGATGTCTAGTAAGCGCAGCAAGGACCTTCCCAGGCCTCTCCCCCTCACAGTATCTCCTCACCGTCCAATATTTTCCCCTATGCTTAGCCTCCCTGGCAGCCTCTTCCTCATATTCTGAGAGCTTAATCCGAAACTGGCCCAAGAGGTCGGGATCCGGACCAGCCTGCAGTCTGCGCTCCAAGTGTCTTAGATCTACCTCTAAGCCCTCGAGAGTACGAACTATCGATTTAAGCACTCCACAACTTTTGGAGATAGTGACACCCCGGATCGTAACCTTAAATGCCTCCCATATCACCTCCACACTATCAACAGATCCTTTGTTCCTTGGAAAGAAAGCTTCCACCTCCTCGCCAAGTTCCTCCTTAAACCCAGGGTCCAGTAGGGCAGAAGGGAAGAGTCTCCAGGGTGGGCGTGGCCTGCGCAGCCCAGGTATAGAGAGCACAACCTTAACCGGGCAGTGATCAGAGTATGTCCTAGCCAGGTGTACCGCCTCCCACAGTCCCGCTACCAACCCTCTGGAAAGGAAGACATAGTCCAGCCTCGCCCATGAGCGCGCGTGTGCAGTATAATGTGTACCCTCTTTAGAGGTTGGATGGGCATACCTCCAGCTGTCAATCAACCCAGCTTCCTCCACAATACCCCGCATAACATCTCTAGCTTGTACATTGTACTGAGGGCTACCCTCCGACCTATCCATCAGCGCCTGAATCGCAAAATTGAAATCCCCCCCATACTATATGTGAAGCCTCCACAGCAAGCACGTGGCCCCATAGGGTAAGGAAGAAAGCAGGCGTATCAATATTAGGTGCATAGCAGTTTACAAAGAGCACAGTGACCTGCCCAAGCCGCCCCCACAACAACACATAGCGCCCCTCAGGATCCACCATGGACCCCAATTCTTGAAAGGCGAGCGATTTCTTAACAAGGATAACAGTCCCACGTGCATAAGAGGAGTACGATGCAAATGTCCTGACCGCAGCCCACCTCCCACCAAACCTAGGAGCGGGCACACGCCGCAGATGCTTCTCCTGCAGGAGAGCCACATGTATTGCATGCCTATCCAAATACTGTAATACACTTCGACATTTCCTGGCATCATTAAGCCCCCGGACATTCCAAGACAATATTGAAATCTTATCCATAGCATCAGTCGACATCAGCCATAATCAAGGTTCCATAGGACCCAGAGAGACGGTGCACCGTCCCGAACTCCCAGTGCAAGATAGCGAAAAGCCACCATCACACACCACAACCACACCAACACACGCACTCCACATGCATCCCAGCCATCTCCAAACCAAACAACCAGAGACCCCCCTCCCAGTCCCAGACAACACCATCCGTGCAACAGGCACGCGGATAATACAAAGTGCAACGTGCAGCACACACACCCCGCCCTTTCCACAACACTCACGTGCGTCCCCGGTGCAGCTCGCTCTCGTCCCGCCACTACACTGCAACAGCGGTCATGACACTCAGGCACAATGAACACGTGTGCACACTCCGCAGAACCGAAAGGGTCCGGCACGCCAGAGGACAATACAGTGCAGCGGCCGCGTGCCAATATCAGTGCAAGCATACAGCAGGAGCAGAGATCGCCACAATCCCAAGGACCAGTCCAAACACGTGCCGCCAATTCAGTTCCCCCCCTCCCCACCCACCTGATGAAACCCCAACTATCAGGACCCCCATACACCCTCCCCCCTCCCCCCCAAACATCCGTCCAGCCAACCAACAAAGGACTCGTACCAAGAAACCAAGTAATAGTGGGGCATACCCAACGGGCTCACACACGGCCCAGGCGCAGTGCGGGGGTGGGTGCCCGGAGCACAACAAAGTTGTCAACCATTGTTCCCTTACTGACCCCCAGTAGCTGCGCCCAAGAACAAACCGGCAACCATCATGTTCATCTCCCCACAGTACAAGGCAGGGAATGCCGAGGCCCCAGGAGCATTTATGCGTCTCGTCGAAGAAAAAAAAAAAAAACACCACACTCAAGCGTCCTCCTCCTCTCCCGCCGATCGGTGGCCTTCAGGGTCCCGCTCATCCCGTCGGTCCGCTGCAGATCGTTCCCTCCTGAGGCGCTTCACAAAGTCCTCTGCATGCTGTGGGTTCGTGAAAAAATGCTGCTTTGCCTGATGGGTCACCCTCAGCTTAGCAGGATAAAGCAAAGCGTAGTCCACTTGAAGATCACGAAGTTTCTTCTTGACCCCTAGGAATTTACGACGTTGGTCCTGCACCATCGGCGTGAAGTCAGGGTAAATGGTGAAATTCACCCCCTCAAACGAAAGGGTGCGATTAGTGCGTGCCGCACGGAGGGCTGCGTCCCGGTCACGATAATTCAGGAGCCGTGCAATTATAGGGCGCGGCGCCGATCCAGTGGCCGGCTTCGGCCCAAGGGAACGGTGCGCCCTCTCCACTATGAACTGCGCAGAGAAATCCTCCGCACCAACGGCACCAACAAGGAGCCGCTCCACATACGTCTCCATTTTCCCCACATTCGTCGTCTCCGGCACACCTACTATGCGTATGTTGTTACGCCAACTCCTCGCCTCCAACTCCTCATTCTTAGCGGCGATCACCCGCCGGATATTGTCAATTCTCGCCAACTGGGTGGTATGGGTGGCAGCAGTATCGTCATGATCAGAGATGCGCTGCTCCGCCGATGTTAGGCGTTCCTCATGCACATCTAGCTTCTGCACCACTGCGTCCATGCGCGACGATAGCTTGTCTACTTTATCCACAATAGTGGCAAATCCCTGCCGCATCTCCTGCAACATCTGCTGAAGGTCCAGGGCTTGTGGCTGTAGCCCCGCATCGCCGACGGGAGGGGGGGGAGAACGCGAGCTCCCGGCCTCCTGTACCAGGCGCGTACCCCTCATGGCCGCCACTGAGTCAAAAGATAATTTGGACTGCTTATTGTCCGGCTTCCCCATGACAATCCGCTCCCAGCGCGTGGCAGCTCACAAAGCGACAACAGTCACATCGCAGGTAGTTTCCCAGCAAGTTCCAAGGCACCACAGTCGGGGGCACGAGCAGGCATGAACACCCCGCCGAAATAATGGCCGCCGCTCACCGCGGGCCAAGGGCGCGATCCCTTCGCGCTTCAACGTCAGGATTCGGCGTATCTTCCACACCACAGCTCCGGAATAGCTCGCAATAACAATCGGCACAATCTCTCGTTACAAAGGAGTGCTCAGCAGCGCGCCCAGTAGTCAATCGGGACCAGAGGGGGAGGGGGACCCGGGCCTCCACCCCACGTGCGAAGCCTCGGACTGGAGTAGACAGGGACGCCGGGCTATGGAGCACCCGACTTCCAGAGCGCCAGTCGGGGAAAACTTCGAGTCCTCGTAACTTCCGTCAACAGGCACCGATCAGCACAGGAGTTGGACCAAACGTGGCCAACAGTTACACCAGCAAGAATCCGGGGTCAGATCAGGGTATAGTGATGGTCAGCAGGATCAATATGCGGATAAAAGCTCCGGGCGGCAGGAGCCTCACGGCAGTGTGGCCATTCTGCAGTGCGCCCTCTAGCGCCCCCCCAGGTCCTGCAATTAGTCTGCACGAGGAAGCGGCTCACTCCGGTTGGAATTACAGGAATAATGGGCAATATTAAAGGTTTTTTCAAAATCACAATAAAAACGAAGCAGTGCAATGTTTAAAAAGCGCGAGTGCTGGTAAAACAATTGTGTGTCCTATGCTGGTAAAACGTTTTTTAGTCAAAACGAGCTTTGCAGGCTGATTAACAGGAGCAGCAATTATTCTGCTACTCGAACTCTGGCCTCCTGGCTTCCGCCTCAGGCGGAATCACGGTTTCCTCTTGTGATTCGAGCAAAAGGAAGACAAGCCACACCATCCGGGTACCGGAAAGTTTGTTTATTTGGGCATAAACAGACGCGTTTCGAGCTCACGGGCTGTTGGTCACATGACCACCATTTTTTTAGACTTTGTTTATATAGTGTTTCAAAACAATAGAAAGGGAAGAAAGTATCCGTGTTTACAAACATCACACGGAGACCTTAATAGTGCAGTTTCTAAATTCATGTCATTAGAGAAAAAAAAAATAATGCACATTTCCCAAGTGTTGAGTTAGATGCAATTTGAGCATTAAATGAAAGTTAATTAAAGCAAAAAGCGCGATTAATTCGCATAATGGTATAGTACCCATTGAAGCTTTGCAGAAAAGACAGGTTTAGAGAAAGGGAAAAAGAGGGTTCAAGAGGGGTATAGAAAGGTCAGAGTCAGTGGTAGATATACAGAAGAGCGAGCGAAAGATAAGAGGTAGAGAGATGGAAAGTTAGTTAAAGGAAATACCAAGTCGATTGGGTCTAGTGCCCATGTTACCATTATGTCCATCTCAAATGAATTATCCTCATGCCCATATAACATTTGATATCTACATCTCAAACAGTTAAATCAAGAGGGTCACTTATTGTTTCTATATAATCAAAAAAAGGGTCAAATTCTAAGTATCAATTTGATGTCTGCCAAATATTTGCTATCCCGTGCTCTTAGTCGTAATTTGTAATATCTCGTGAAATGGTTGTGCTCGTAACAGTATTCACTATATGTGGTTTGTCACTCCTTTCAGGACAAATTGTATCTAAAGGGAAAGCAAAAAAATGGAAAAAGACAGAAATTAGTTCAAGGCAATTTGACCAAAATTTTGTTAATGAAAAACACATAATCAAACTAAATCATATGTGAGGTATTAAAAATCTGATATTTGTCATGGAATCAGAGTATCACTAAGGGGGGTTAGGAAGTTCACAGTTTAATATTTCTCATAAATGTACATACATCTCCTCGTCAATGTTCATCCCAAAAGGTACGATACATCCTGCTTGTAAAATAAATTTGGACTCAGCTCTGCGTAATGCAGTTAGACGGTCTCCTCCTCTGACATGTTTTGGGATTGAATCAAGAGCGAAAAATTTCGCCTTGGTCCAATCTCCGTCATGATATTGATGAAAATGTTTGGCCGTGCTGTAAGCGAAATCCTTATTCGTGATTGCACGCCAATGTTCCAAGATTCGCTTTTTCACAGGGAAGGTAATTGAACCGATGTACCATTTGCCACACGGGCAAGTTACTACATAGATAACATAATCAGTGGTACATTGGATGTTTTTATTGATTCTCCATTTCTTCTTCACTCTCTTGAGTTCAACTTCCCTTACATTAGTGCTATAGCTACAGGCTTTGCATTTTCCACACCTGAAAAATCCACCTTTCGCTGTCAGCCATGTTTTTTTCTTATCTAAGTGACTTTGCACTATAAGGTCTTTGATGGATCTGCCTTTTCTGTATGTTATAGAGGGGTGTGGATCTAGTCTTTCTTTCAACACCTTGTCCTGTAAAAGGATGTCCCACCTCTTTCTTATTATCTGGCTGAATGCAGAGGATTGTGTGTTATAGGTGGTTATGAGTCTTATAGGGGTTTTGGGAGTTGGTTGTCCAGCTGCTGAGTTTTTGAACAGTGCATCCTTCCGGTCTATGAGGGCCACTTTTTCTTCACCTTTTTTAAGCATATTAGGGTGGTAACCCCTCATAGTAAACCTCTCATGCATAGTTTTTTTGTGTTTTTTGTATGTATCGGTGCTGCAATTTCTCCTGGCACGTAGAAACTCGCCAAAAGGGATTGCCCACCTGAAACTGGGGGGGGGGTGACAGCTTTTAGAGTGGAGCACAGAGTTTCCGGCAGTTTTTTTCCTGAAGATTTCTGTTTCAATCTTGTTGTCATTGATATTAAGTTTGATGTCAAGAAAGTCAATGGTTTTCTGACTATATTGCATAGTAAATCTCAGGTTCAAACTATTCGAGTTAAGTGCATCCACAAATTTCAGTAGCTCATGTTCATTCCCCTCCCACACAAAGAAAACATTGTCTATATAGCGGAGCCACACATTAAAGAAGGAAGTCCAATGCTCCAGTTCGTCACTCCTGAGCACCTGCTCCTCCCACCAGCCTACCAACAAGTTGGCGTAGCTGGGGGCAAAGCAGGTGCCCATCGAAGTGCCCTGGATTTGTTTGAATAGAGACCCGTTAAACAGAAAGACATTCTCTTCAAGACATAATTCAATCATTTGGAGTAACATTTTTGAGTGGGCCTCCAAATGTCTACTTCTTGTTTTAGAAAGTATTCGCAAGCCTTCAGACCATCCCTGTGTCGAATGGATGTGTATAGGCTTTCTACGTCTAAACACACAAGCCAGAAGTGAGATTCCCAATTAATATTCTCTACTTTCTGTAGGAAGTCTTTGGTGTCTTCTAGGTGTGAGATCAAATCTTTGACGTAGGTCTTAAGAAAGTAGTCGACATAATGCGAGACATTCTCTAACAGGCTGTCAATGGAGGACACGATAGGTCTCCCTGGTGGTTGTGTCTGGTTTTTGTGTATTTACAACAAGGGGTGGTGAGGGACAGAGTCTCTGAATTAAGCAGAAAACTCTCACCCAGTCAAGAGATCAGGGCTAGATCTAACACCGTTTTTTAGCTCACTGCACCATCCCAGTTTCAGAACCTGGCTGTATGCAAATTAGTCTGTTCCTGTCCCAGTGCATGATGGGAACAGGGCAAACCAAACTACAAAAGCCAATTCTTACACTGGGAAGGAAACAAGCTCCCGGGGACCGGTTTCTGGCATTACAGCCGTCTTCGGCCCGGTTTGCTTGAATCCTGATGGTGCAATGAGCAAGGGACTCACATCTGAGTATACCCTTCCACGCTTAGGGTGGACAAAAATATTTACAACAAGGGGTGGTGAGGGACAGAGTCTCTGAATTAAGCAGAAAACTCTCACCCAGTCAAGAGATCAGGGCTAGATCCAACACCGTTTTTTAGATCACTGCACCATCCCAGTTTCAGAACCTGGCTGTATGCAAATTAGTCTGTTCCTGTCCCAGTGCATGATGGGAACAGGGCAAACCAAACTACAAAAGCCAATTCTTACACTGGGAAGGAAACAAGCTCCGGGGGACCGGTTTCTGGCATTACAGCCGTCTTCGGCCCGATTTGCTTGAATCCTGATGGTGCAATGAGCAAGGGACTCACATCTGAGTATACCCTTCCACGCTTAGGGTGGACAAAAATATTTACAACAAGGGGTGGTGAGGGACAGAGTCTCTGAATTAAGCAGAAAACTCTCACCCAGTCAAGAGATCAGGGCTAGATCCAACACCGTTTTTTAGCTCACTGCGCCATCCCAGTTTCAGAACCTGGCTGTATGCAAATTAGTCTGTTCCTGTCCCAGTGCATGATGGGAACAGGGCAAACCAAACTACAAAAGCCAATTCTTACATGGGAAGGAAACAAGCTCCCGGGGACCGGTTTCTGGCATTACAGCCGTCTTCGGCCCGGTTTGCTTGAATCCTGATGGTGCAATGAGCAAGGGACTCACATCTGAGTATACCCTTCCACGCTTAGGGTGGACAAAAATATTTACAACAAGGGGTGGTGAGGGACAGAGTCTCTGAATTAAGCAGAAAACTCTCACCCAGTCAAGAGATCAGGGCTAGATCCAACACCGTTTTTTAGCTCACTGCACCATCCCAGTTTCAGAACCTGGCTGTATGCAAATTAGTCTGTTCCTGTCCCAGTGCATGATGGGAACAGGGCAAACCAAACTACAAAAGCCAATTCTTACACTGGGAAGGAAACAAGCTCCCGGGGACCGGTTTCTGGCATTACAGCCGTCTTCGGCCCGGTTTGCTTGAATCCTGATGGTGCAATGAGCAAGGGACTCACATCTGAGTATACCCTTCCACGCTTAGGGTGGACAAAAATATTTACAACAAGGGGTGGTGAGGGACAGAGTCTCTGAATTAAGCAGAAAACTCTCACCCAGTCAAGAGATCAGGGCTAGATCCAACACCGGTTTTTAGCTCACTGCACCATCCCAGTTTCAGAACCTGGCTGTATGCAAATTAGTCTGTTCCTGTCCCAGTGCATGATGGGAACAGGGCAAACCAAACTACAAAAGCCAATTCTTACACTGGGAAGGAAACAAGCTCCCGGGGACCGGTTTCTGGCATTACAGCCGTCTTCGGCCCGGTTTTCTTGAATCCTGATGGTGCAATGAGCAAGGGACTCACATCTGAGTATACCCTTCCACGCTTAGGGTGGACAAAAATATTTACAACAAGGGGTGGTGAGGGACAGAGTCTCTGAATTAAGCAGAAAACTCTCACCCAGTCAAGAGATCAGGGCTAGATCCAACACCGTTTTTTAGCTCACTGCACCATCCCAGTTTCAGAACCTGGCTGTATGCAAATTAGTCTGTTCCTGTCCCAGTGCATGATGGGAACAGGGCAAACCAAACTACAAAAGCCAATTCTTACACTGGGAAGGAAACAAGCTCCCGGGGACCGGTTTCTGGCATTACAGCCGTCTTCGGCCCGGTTTGCTTGAATCCTGATGGTGCAATGAGCAAGGGACTCACATCTGAGTATACCCTTCCACGCTTAGGGTGGACAAAAATATTTACAACAAGGGGTGGTGAGGGAAAGAGTCTCTGAATTAAGCAGAAAACTCTCACCCAGTCAAGAGATCAGGGCTAGATCCAACACCGTTTTTTAGCTCACTGCACCATCCCAGTTTCAGAACCTGGCTGTATGCAAATTAGTCTGTTCCTGTCCCAGTGCATGATGGGAACAGGGCAAACCAAACTACAAAAGCCAATTCTTACACTGGGAAGGAAACAAGCTCCCGGGGACCGGTTTCTGGCATTACAGCCGTCTTCGGCCCGGTTTGCTTGAATCCTGATGGTGCAATGAGCAAGGGACTCACATCTGAGTATACCCTTCCACGCTTAGGGTGGACAAAAATATTTACAACAAGGGGTGGTGAGGGACAGAGTCTCTGAATTAAGCAGAAAAC
The DNA here is from genome assembly GCF_964263255.1 of Lissotriton vulgaris. Classification (NCBI taxonomy): domain Eukaryota; kingdom Metazoa; phylum Chordata; class Amphibia; order Caudata; family Salamandridae; genus Lissotriton; species Lissotriton vulgaris. The sequence goes on along the minus strand of NW_028245870.1, from coordinate 39,980 downwards.
TCTCACCCAGTCAAGAGATCAGGGCTAGATCCAACACCGGTTTTTAGCTCACTGCACCATCCCAGTTTCAGAACCTGGCTGTATGCAAATTAGTCTGTTCCTGTCCCAGTGCATGATGGGAACAGGGCAAACCAAACTACAAAAGCCAATTCTTACACTGGGAAGGAAACAAGCTCCCGGGGACCGGTTTCTGGCATTACAGCCGTCTTCGGCCCGGTTTTCTTGAATCCTGATGGTGCAATGAGCAAGGGACTCACATCTGAGTATACCCTTCCACGCTTAGGGTGGACAAAAATATTTACAACAAGGGGTGGTGAGGGACAGAGTCTCTGAATTAAGCAGAAAACTCTCACCCAGTCAAGAGATCAGGGCTAGATCCAACACCGTTTTTTAGCTCACTGCACCATCCCAGTTTCAGAACCTGGCTGTATGCAAATTAGTCTGTTCCTGTCCCAGTGCATGATGGGAACAGGGCAAACCAAACTACAAAAGCCAATTCTTACACTGGGAAGGAAACAAGCTCCCGGGGACCGGTTTCTGGCATTACAGCCGTCTTCGGCCCGGTTTGCTTGAATCCTGATGGTGCAATGAGCAAGGGACTCACATCTGAGTATACCCTTCCACGCTTAGGGTGGACAAAAATATTTACAACAAGGGGTGGTGAGGGACAGAGTCTCTGAATTAAGCAGAAAACTCTCACCCAGTCAAGAGATCAGGGCTAGATCCAACACCGTTTTTTAGCTCACTGCACCATCCCAGTTTCAGAACCTGGCTGTATGCAAATTAGTCTGTTCCTGTCCCAGTGCATGATGGGAACAGGGCAAACCAAACTACAAAAGCCAATTCTTACACTGGGAAGGAAACAAGCTCCCGGGGACCGGTTTCTGGCATTACAGCCGTCTTCGGCCCGGTTTGCTTGAATCCTGATGGTGCAATGAGCAAGGGACTCACATCTGAGTATACCCTTCCACGCTTAGGGTGGACAAAAATATTTACAACAAGGGGTGGTGAGGGACAGAGTCTCTGAAATAAGCAGAAAACTCTCACCCAGTCAAGAGATCAGGGCTAGATCCAACACCGTTTTTTAGCTCACTGCACCATCCCAGTTTCAGAACCTGGCTGTATGCAAATTAGTCTGTTCCTGTCCCAGTGCATGATGGGAACAGGGCAAACCAAACTACAAAAGCCAATTCTTACACTGGGAAGGAAACAAGCTCCCGGGGACCGGTTTCTGGCATTACAGCCGTCTTCGGCCCGGTTTGCTTGAATCCTGATGGTGCAATGAGCAAGGGACTCACATCTGAGTATACCCTTCCACGCTTAGGGTGGACAAAAATATTTACAACAAGGGGTGGTGAGGGACAGAGTCTCTGAATTAAGCAGAAAACTCTCACCCAGTCAAGAGATCAGGGCCCACCCCCTTTTTGTAAATCGTTTTTGGCCACTATAGGTGGGCAGGGTATACTCAGACATGAGTCCCTTTCTCACTGCTCCATCAGGATTCAAGCAAGCCGGGCCGAAGAAGGCTGAAATGCCAGAAACCGGTCCCCGGTAGCTTGTCTCCTTTCTGGTGAAGAATTGGCTTGGTAGTTTAGTCTGCCCTGTTCCCATGATGCACTGGGCCAGGGACAGACTGATTTGCATATAGCCAGGTTCTGAGCTGGGATGGGGCAGTGAGATAAATAACGGTAATGGATCAAGCCCTGATCTTTGGACTGGGTAAGAGTGGTCTGTTTAACTCAGACACTCTGTTCATCACCACCCCCTTTTTGTAAATCGTTTTTGGCCACTATAGGTGGGCAGGGTATACTCAGACATGAGTCCCTTTCTCACTGCTCCATCAGGATTCAAGCAAGCCGGGCCGAAGAAGGCTGAAATGCCAGAAACCGGTCCCCGGTAGCTTGTCTCCTTTCTGGTGAAGAATTGGCTTGGTAGTTTAGTCTGCCCTGTTCCCATGATGCACTGGGCCAGGGACAGACTGATTTGCATATAGCCAGGTTCTGAGCTGGGATGGGGCAGTGAGATAAATAACGGTGATGGATCAAGCCCTGATCTTTGGACTGGGTAAGAGTGGTCTGTTTAACTCAGACACTCTGTTCATCACCACCCCCTTTTTGTAAATCGTTTTTGGCCACTATAGGTGGGCAGGGTATACTCAGACATGAGTCCCTTTCTCACTGCTCCATCAGGATTCAAGCAAGCCAGGCCGAAGAAGGCTGAAATGCCAGAAACCGGTCCCCGGTAGCTTGTCTCCTTTCTGGTGAAGAATTGGCTTGGTAGTTTAGTCTGCCCTGTTCCCATGATGCACTGGGCCAGGGACAGACTGATTTGCATATAGCCAGGTTCTGAGCTGGGATGGGGCAGTGAGATAAATAACGGTGATGGATCAAGCCCTGATCTTTGGACTGGGTAAGAGTGGTCTGTTTAACTCAGACACTCTGTTCATCACCACCCCCTTTTTGTAAATCGTTTTTGGCCACTATAGGTGGGCAGGGTATACTCAGACATGAGTCCCTTTGTCACTGCTCCATCAGGATTCAAGCAAGCCGGGCCGAAGAAGGCTGAAATGCCAGAAACCGGTCCCCGGTAGCTTGTCTCCTTTCTGGTGAAGAATTGGCTTGGTAGTTTAGTCTGCCCTGTTCCCATGATGCACTGGGCCAGGGACAGACTGATTTGCATATAGCCAGGTTCTGAGCTGGGATGGGGCAGTGAGATAAATAACGGTGATGGATCAAGCCCTGATCTTTGGACTGGGTAAGAGTGGTCTGTTTAACTCAGACACTCTGTTCATCACCACCCCCTTTTTGTAAATCGTTTTTGGCCACTATAGGTGGGCAGGGTATACTCAGACATGAGTCCCTTTCTCACTGCTCCATCAGGATTCAAGCAAGCCGGGCCGAAGAAGGCTGAAATGCCAGAAACCGGTCCCCGGTAGCTTGTCTCCTTTCTGGTGAAGAATTGGCTTGGTAGTTTAGTCTGCCCTGTTCCCATGATGCACTGGGCCAGGGACAGACTGATTTGCATATAGCCAGGTTCTGAGCTGGGATGGGGCAGTGAGATAAATAACGGTGATGGATCAAGCCCTGATCTTTGGACTGGGTAAGAGTGGTCTGTTTAACTCAGACACTCTGTTCATCACCACCCCCTTTTTGTAAATGGTTTTTGTGTACCTTTGGTAACAGGTAGAATGTAGGAGTTGTGGGGTTTTCAATGATGAGGAATTTGGTCTCATCCCAATCTAGTAGCTTATTATTCTCCCAATCTCGGATATTTTGGTGTACTCTATTCTGAAGTTTACTCAGATAGGTATGATCTACTCTTGTGTAGCATGTGGTGTCAGATAATTGTCGCATAGCCTCTTTGATATACATTTTTTATCCTACAAAACGACATTTCCGCCCTTATCTGAGGGTTTGATGACGATTGAATCGTCGTTCTTTAGTTCATTTAATGCCACTCTAATTTCTGATGTAATATTCTGTTTACCCAAAGGTCTATTGAGAAGTTTCAGCATATCACTGTTGACTAGGTCATGGAAAAGGTCGATATTATCTCTTGGTAATTGGGGTCTGTATCTAGATTTGGGTTTGAACTGTGTGGTCATAGTAGTAACATTTGATTCTAAATTAGTGGACAAAAGTGTATTGGGTGTAGAGATAGGTTCAGTGCTCTCTTGGGTGGCAGGGACTTGGAATTGTGTCAGATCTACCCTACCTTCCTCATGGAGGATATCTAGGACATTTTGCAAGTCGCTGTTCTTGCTCAAAGTGGCAACAGTACTATTAGACAATTCTAGGTCACTTTTCTTATACAAGTGTATTTTACATAATTTAAGTTTTCTCACAAACATGTACATATCTATACGCGTCTGCGTGTAATCAAATTGAAGATCTGAACAGAATGTTAGTCCTAATCTAAGAACCTTTTCATCATTTTCGGTTAATTGTCTGTTTGATAAATTAATTACCGTAAGCTCTGTAGTCTGTGCATCCATTATTTGTTCTTCTGTTTCTGGCTTTTGTTTCCAACTCCAGTAGTTCCTGAGCCTGTTGCGCCGTTGCCGTCGTTTCTTACTTTTACCTTGCCTCCTCGGCCTTGATATCGGGTTCTCCCTCTTATGGACATTCGTTGGCCTCCATCACGAGGCGCATTTCGTCGGAAAAGAACGTTACATTGAGGTTGTCATGTATATTTGCATCAGTTGAACTTGCATCAGAGCTCAGGCTGGTGCCGGACTGCCGCCGGTCTTTGTCTGCCATTCCAAGAGCCTTGTCTCTTAGTAATGAAGAGCGTGCCTTGTCAAATTTCTTTGCGAATGTCAGGATTCTTCCTGACTTATAATCGCGTTTGTCGCGCTCAAATTTGCGTTGTTTTCTTGCAATTAAGTCCTTCTCAAATTTCTGTATTTTGTCATCCACGATTTGCAAAGTTTTTGACACCTCTGACTGGTCTGTTTCCTCTGCTAGTTCATCAAGGAGCAATTGTATTTCTTTTAACAATTCCTCATGCTCCTCCCAAGCATTTTTGACCAAAATCAGCATAATTGTTTTTGAGCATGCATTCGTGTTTTCACGCCATGCCTTCAGAACATCTGGTTTTGGTTTGTTCAAAGTCGGAACAATAAAGATGCGCAAGCCTCAGGGGACACGATCCATCTCTATGTAGTTCTGCAGAGATGTTGCCACCCACCAGCGGCTTAGTTCTTTTTTCCTCAATCGTTCCAATGCATGCCCCTTTTGTTTTATTGATACCACACCAGGGGGAGTAGTTTCAGCGGACCCGGTAACTGTGGTTCCATCGGGTCCTTTTTGTTTCCTGAAGATATTCTCTGCTGAGGCTTCCCGCCCCTTTAGATACTCCATAGCCCAGAATGCAACTCGGTCTTCCAACCGTATCGGTAGCTGGATGCGTTTCCGACAGTAATCGTCTCACGTACCCTGACTGCTGCTCCACGCGTACAGCTTCTCTCGTCAACCGCGATCAAGCGTGGTCAAACGCACAGTGTAGAGGGTGCTAAGAGGCTGCTAAGACAAAGTCCATTCCAAAGTCCATTTGCACAGCGTGACAGCTTTTGGCAGCCGGCGGGCAGAGATCTTGACTCCACGTCAAATTGAAAATCTTCGCGCAATTCTCCACCCTTCCAAGCGGGTCAGGGCTGGTCTCTCGAGCGGGCGCCACCGCTCAACAACATCCACGGTTTCCTCTTGTGATTCGAGCAAAAGGAAGACAAGCCACACCATCCAGGTACCGGAAAGTTTGTTTATTTGGGCATAAACAGACGCGCTCTTGGTCACATGACCACCATTTTTTTAGACTTTGTTTATATAGTGTTTCAAAACAATAGAAAGGGAAGAAAGTATCCGTGTTTACAAACACCACACGGAGACTTTAATAGTGCAGTTTCTTAATTCATGTCATTAGAGAAAAAGAAAATAATGCACATTTCCCAAGTGTTGAGTTAGATGCAATTTGAGCATTAAATGAAAGTTAATTAAAGCAAAAAGCGCGATTAATTCATTAATATATATATTCATAGAAAAAAACATAGGTTTCAGGGGCGTTATAGTTAGTTGGACATTTCACTCGTACAAAACCATATAAATGGTTATATAAGTGTCTAAATGGATGATTTGTTTTGTAAAATTGATTGTATAACTTACTGATTAAGTGTATATTAGTGAATACATGGGTTAGCAAGTAATGTTTAAATATGGACATATCTGTATCAGTGTCTCACTTTGTGTATACATGGCTGCATGGGTTGATGAGTAGCAACATGAGTGTCTATATGGGTTTTTAGTTGTTTATTTGAGTATCAGTATGATATGTTCATAGGCCACGCCCCTTTTTACAACACTCTGTCACACAGCTCTGTGGTGCTTATTGGAGGTACCTGGTGGGCTAGTTGGCCCCCAGGAGACCTCAGGATTGAAGAGGAATTAATTTCCCAACTTAAAACGCATGTTTGCACACGTCACCTCAGGCCCGCCCCTTCCCTTTACCACTGTGCAAACGCGCCCCGCGGTGCATTTTAAGTTGGGGGATTAAGTCCCCTTGAATCCTAAGGGTCCTGGGGTGCAACTAGCCCACCAGGTACCTCAATTGGGTGCTACAGAGATACGTTGCAGAGAGGTGTAAAAAGGGGCATGGCCTCTGAACACCTCTCTGCAACGCAGCTCTCTGGCGCATACTGGAGGTTCCTGGTGGGCTAATTGGCCCCCAGGGACCCCCAGTATTCAAGGGGAATTAGTTCCCCATCTGCAAACGCGCTAGGGGGGGCATTTGCAGAGTGCTGCAGGGAGGGGGTAGGGCCTCCGGCACGATGCCGGTCTTTTTTCATTTTTTAGGAAGGGGACTGTGTGCCCCCCTTCTTTTCCTCTTTTATTGGCCCTGGGGACCCCATCTCCCAGGGTCTGATCCCTATTTTTTATATTTAATTTCTTAAAGTGGAAGGTGGCCGCGTGGCCCCCCCTCCAGAGGCCATAATCGCCCCGGGGGACCCCATCTCCCGGGGCAAGGCCAGTTTTTTTTCAATAATTTAAATATTGGAAGGGGGCTGCATTGCCTCCTCCTCAGGCCATTTATGGCCCCAGGGACCCCATCCCTGGCCTATCTTTTTTTAAAACATTTATTGTAATGGGGAGGGGTGCCCGGTGGCCCCCCTCCCGGACCACTTATGGCCACGGGGACCCCCTCCTACCATTTTTAAAGCCCCGGTGGGTGGTGGTCCCCAGGGCTTGCGGGTCTGTCACAGACTCCCCCTTTCTCATAATTAAAGCCCCAGGGAGGTGGCGGTCCCCGGGGCATGTGGGGGGATTCAAGCCCCCCCACACATGTTTTTTCATTTTTTTTAAATAGAATCCCTGGGGGGTGGTGGTCCCCAGGGCTGCAGGGGGCCATGAGCCCCCGCAAATATTTTTTAAAAGCTCCATGGGGTGGCAGTCCCTGGGGCTTGGGGGGCCTTTGAGCCCCCCATGCATTGATTTTAGAAGCCCCGGGGGTTGGCGGTCCACTGGGCTGGGGGGGTTGTGAGCCCCCCCATATTTTTGAAAAGCCCCAGGGGTGGTGGTCCCCGGGGCTGGGGGGCCCTCTGGGCCTCCCATTATCATACAAATATGGCCCCCGGGAGCCCGCACTTCATTTTTTTTTCAGACGGATCCGCGGATCCTCCGCGGATTTTGCAGATTTAAAAAAATATATATAATCTGGAGGGGGGCTGCGTGGCCCCCCTCCTCAGGCCATTTATAGCCCTGGGGACCCCATCCCCGGCCTTTCCTTTTAAAAAAATGTATTGTAATGGGGAGGGGTGCCACGTGGCCCCTCTCCCAGGCCACTTATGGCCCCAGGGACCCCATCCTTGCCCCTTTCCTTTGGGGACCGTGGGGGGGTCCCCAATCGCCCAACGGTCCCGCCGGCTCCCCGCGTTCTGCGGGAGCGGACATTGCTTTTCCACATGGGGAGCTGCTAAGATACAGCTCCCCGTGTGGAGAAGCAATTGTCTTTGGTTTTTGGAAGAGAGAGCAGGACTCCTTGCTCTCTCTTCCAAAAACCAAAGCAGTTTGCTATGACAGGGCAGGAGCCGCGAGGCTCCTGCCCTGTCATAGCAAACCAATAAACAACCAGAAAGCCAGTACTGCAACCTCTATGTCAAACAAATTTCCTACGCGCCAAGAGTTAAACTGATTGCGGGGCAGTGACAAAGTTCACAGATTGAATCTTTTTATTTTTAAAGAACATTTTTTGAAGAGAATTAGTTGGTTCAAAGTTTACCAAAAATTCTACCAAAATTCGAACACAAACAATACAAGGAACACTATTCATAAAAATGAAATTTTCTTAAAACAAACATTGATACCACAACAATTAATAACAAAATTAATGAAAAAACATCCTAACATACCAAGTTGATCAACATTTCCACTCATAACTCATTCTCTCATACACAACACACATTCACAACTATATATACAATTGTAATGTCACAAACTGATTATATGGGTACAAATCAATGGGAAAAGAAAAAGTGAACACCATAGACAAGAGTTCTAAAAAAGCAAATCAGCCTATTTTTTATAAATTTAAGAACAGAATAATTCGAGTTTGAGGGTCTTATGGTGAAGTAGGTTGGTCTAAGCGTTTCGAACCCTTAAAATTTATAGGGTTCTCATCAGGACCTCATGTCTTGTGAGAGAACTCAAATGTACAGAACTCATATGTACATTGTCGCACGGACGTTGGCCGAATGCACGACGGCGGGGGACAACAAATTATTTGTAAGACGTGCTTGTTGGGTTTCTTGAGGTAAAGTGTTTGAATGGAGCGGGCGTGTGAGTTATAGTTAGCAGAACTAACTATAACGGAGGAATTTCAATGGTTTTGTACGAGTGAAATGTCCAGCTAACTATAACACCCCTAAAACCTATGTTTTTTCTGTGAATTTCTAAGGTTTTTTAAATGCTAATTCCTAACTATAATAAGTCTGAAACCTGTGGTTTTTTCAGTGAATTTCGAAGGTTTTTTAAATGCTACTTCCTAACTATGAAATGTCTGAAACCTATTTTTTTTTCAGTGAATTTCAAAGGTTTTGTAAATGACATTTTTGTAAATGTATTTATTGTTATATTTATTTTTTGCTACTGATTTATTGCATTTTTAAAACTATTTATTTTTAGATATTTTTTACATTACATTATAATTACATTAAACATTGCATTACAAAATATACTTGCTCAGAATGAATTACTTTAGTTTAAATACTTTGCAAATAGGCAATAGACGTTTAAGTACAGTAGTTACAGTTGTTGCAATGGGCAACACAATTTCAAACACAATGCAACATTGAGCTCAATGGGGATTTCTAGTTAAATGCAAATAGTTACTTTATGGATTACTTTTCTAACCACAGGACTGGATCCTAGATTCAGTCCTGGGACATCTGTAAACAGTTGAGTAAAAGCGTTTTGGTTACAATAGTGATTTTTAAGGGAAATTATTGTATTTTAAAAGTTGAAAGTTTTTCACATAGAATCACCAATGTTATCCTATGGGAGGAAATTCACTTAGCAGGTAAGTAGCGTTGTCGTTACTTTTTTTATAAGTGATGGATCCTGGATCCAGCACTCGTGCATCTCCTGTAAACAGTTGAAAGAATGCGTTTAAGTCATACAGGCGATTTTTAAGGAATATTTGTAGTTTGTGAAAATCAACATTAGAAACTTATCTGGTGAAAACCACACAATGGAGTCCTATGGAAGGAAAAACAACTTACTGGTAAGTAAGGTTAGAATTACTTTTCAGGGTCAGTGCTGGGCTAAAATATGCAGCACTAGGTTCTCTCCTGATAACAGGTGAGTAAATCGGAATTTGTTGTTTGGATCATTTTAGGTGGATATTTTAAAGTTCCAAAACTCCACAAATAGAAGAATTTCCAAGTGAAACCAGTCAATGTTAGCCTATGGAAGGAAATTCAAGTTACTGGTAAGTACAGTTAGAATTACTTTTCAGGATCAGTACTGGGCTCAAAGATGCAGCACTGTGGTCTCTCCTGATAACAGGTGATTAAATCGGAATTCGTAGTTCGGCTCATTTTAGAGAAATATTTCTAAGTTCCAAAACTCTACACTTAGAAGAATTTCCAAGTGAAACTAGTCAATATTAGCCTATGGAAGGAAATTCAAGTTACTGGTAAGTACGGTTAGAAATAATTTTCAGGATCAGTACTGGACTCAAAGATGCAGCACTGAGGTCTCTCCTGATAACAGGTGAGTAAATCTGAATTTGTAGTACGGCTGATTTTACTTTGGTCCACTATATATAGAACCACTTTCCTATACCATCCCCTTCCTTCACCACTGTGTAAGCGGCCCTGTGTCGGTTTTAATTTGGGAGATTAAGTCCCCTTGAATCCTGAGGGTCCCTGAGGTCCAAGTAGCCCACTAGGGACCTCCAGTAAGCCTCGCTGCCGCCTTGAGCGCTCCCCGTTGGTTTTCGCCCGTTTTTGCCCGAAATTTGTGCTTGTTGTCTTTGTGTGCCGTAAGATCGTCTGCTTAACTGTTTTTCTCCCGTTTTGACCTGAATTGTTGCCTGTATTTTTCTGTGCCGTTTCCTCTTCGTGTTTTGACCCCCATTGTGCATTGTGCCTGTCTCCTTCCTGTTTGCCCGCCTACCTCGCCGCCCTCCGCTCTCCCTCCCCGCTCCCGCTTCCCGCCACCGCCATTAGCCCCGCCCCTTTTCTCTTCTGTTCCCTCCCCGCTCCTGCCTCCCAGCTGCTCCGCCCACCCGCGCACTTGGCCTTAAATGGCGACCGTGCGACGCAGGTGAGTGTGACCCACTTGTGGGACACCCCCGCGCCGCACGGCCACCAGCTGCTGCGTGTGCCCCCAGTGCCTGCCTCTGCCTCAGCGCCGGCCTCGCTGCCGCCTTGAGCGCTCCCCGTTGGTTTTCGCCCGTTTTTGCCCGAAATTTGTGCTTGTTGTCTTTGTGTGCCGTAAGATCGTCTGCTTAACTGTTTTTCCCCCGTTTTGACCTGAATTGTTGCCTGTATTTTTCTGTGCCGTTTCCTCTTCGTGTTTTGACCCCCATTGTGCATTGTGCCTGTCTCCTTCCTGTTTGCCCGCCTACCTCGCCGCCCTCCGCTCTCCCTCCCCGCTCCCGCTTCCCGCCACCGCCATTAGCCCCGCCCCTTTTCTCTTCTGTTCCCTCCCCGCTCCCGCCTCCCAGCTGCTCCGCCCACCCGCGCACTTCGCCTTAAATGGCGACCGTGCGAACGCGCAGCGGTCACGCGCAGCGGGCGCGCCGTTTGTGCGCCGAAGGCGCGCCAAAGGTAAGCCCGTCTACGCCCGTCCGCGCCTGGACCGCGCCCAGTGCCAGGACCCCTGGCCCCCGAAGAGCCCGACCGACCCGCCTGACGTACTCCGCCGCCACCCTCACCGCACTCAACACCGGCCGACTCCCAGAATGCCATCAAGCCACCCCGCGACGTACCCACGGACCTTTCAGCTGCCACGCCTGCAAGTTCTCCTGCATCCGGACCAGCCTCGCACCAGCACCCGCCAAGTCAAACACCAGCAGCACCCACCTCAAGTGCATCCTGCTCAACACCCGCTCCGTCCACAGACACGCCATCGAACTCTGGAACCTTCTAGACGCCACAGCCCCTGACGTTGCCTTCCTCACCGAGACCTGGATGAATGCCTCTTCAGCTCCCGACATCGCCATCGCTATCCCAGAGGGCTACAAGATCGTCCGGAGGGACCGAAACGCCAACCAGATGGGAGGAGGCATCGCCATCATCCACAGGAACACCATCCATCTCACGACCAGCACCGACAACACCCTGACCAGCGCCGAACACCTGCATTTCCAGATCCACACCAACCCGAACACCACCCTCAGAGGCACCCTGATCTACCGACCCCCTGGACCACGCACACAATTCAGCGAGGACATCGCCGACTTCGTCAGCCCGCATGCCCTCCCCTCCGCTGACTAAATCCTCCTGGGAGACCTCAACTTCCATCTGGAGAACAACAACGACCGCAACACCAGCACCCTGCTCGACAACCTCGCCAACCTGGGACTGAAGCAACTGGTGTCCACCCCCACCCACCTCGCCGGACACACACTCGACGCAGTCTTCTCTTCCAGCACAGACATCGACTTCAGCCATGCCACAGAGCTTCAATGGACGGACCACAGCTGCGTCCACTTCACCTTCAAGAGAACGACGACCCACCACCACCAACAACAGGCCGCCCGCAGAAGCTGAAACAAGATCACAGCAGACCAGCTCGCCACCTCCCTGAGCCAGCACCCTCCTGCCAGCTCAGCGGACCCCAGCCAGGCCGCCGACAACCTCACGAAGTGGATCAGCAACTGCGCGGACGAACTCGCCCCACTGAGGACCCCGCCTAGCAGACCCGGCAGCAAGAAGGCTCCATGGTTCACCGACGAACTCAAGAGCTCCAAGAAGAACTGCCGAGCCCTCGAGAAAGTCTGGAGAAGGGAACCAACACCGGACAACAGGACCTCCTTCAAGCTTGCCACCCGGAAACACCACCAGCTGATCCACGCCGCCAAGAAAACAGCATTCAAGGACAGGTTGGACAACAACGCACACAACTGCAAGGAACTCTTCAACATCGTGAAAGAGCTTTCCAACCCCAGCGCAGGAAACAACGACATCACCCCATCGCAAGACCTCTGCAACTCCCTCGCTTCATACTTCCACAACAAGATCGCGGACATACACAACAGCTTCAACAACCAACCAACGCACACCATGACCGAACAACCACCCCCCACCACCACCCTCCACGCCTGGACCCCGATCAGCACCGAAGACACCATCCGCACGATGAACTCCATCCACTCCGGATCACCGACCGACCCCTGCCCTCACCACGTCTTCAACAAGGCCGACGCTGTCATCGCACCCCACCTGCGAGACATCATCAACACATCCTTCGACACCACCATCTTCCCTGAGAGCTGGAAACACGCCGAACTCAGCGCTCTACTCAAGAAACCAACAGCGGACCCCACCGACCTCAAGAACTACCGCCCCATCTCACTCCTCCCGTTTCCAGCCAAAGTCATCGAGAAGACCGTCAACAAGCAGATGGCCGCCTTCCTCGAGACGAACGGATCCCTCGACCCCTCACAGTCCGGCTTCCGAACCAATCACAGCACCGAGACCGCCCTCATCGCCGCCACCGATGACATCCGAGCCCTGATGGACAATGGAGAAACAGCGGCCCTCATCCTCCTAGACCTCTCTGCGGCATTCGACACGGTCTGCCACCGCACCCTAGTACGGCGCCTCAGCAACATCGGAATCCAGGACAAGGCGCTGGAATGGATCATCTCCTTCCTCGACGGAAGAACACAGAGAGTCCGCCTACCACCGTACAAGTCAGAGGCCTCCGAAGTCATCTGCGGCGTCCCTCAAGGATCATCTCTGAGCCCCACCCTCTTCAACGTCTACATGAGCCCCCTCGCGGCCATCGTACGCAAACACAACCTCAGCATAATCTCCTACGCCGACGACACCCAGCTGATCCTCTCCCTGACCAACGACCCCACCGCCGCCAGAGCCAACCTGCACGAAGGGATGAAAGAGGTAGCCGAGTGGATGACGACCAGCCGCCTGAAACTGAACTCGGACAAGACGGAGGTCCTCATCCTGGGCCCCTCACCCTCCGCCTGGGACGACTCCTGGTGGCCTCCCGCCCTGGGCACCGCACCCAGACCGACAGACCATGCACGCAACCTGGGCTTCATCCTGGACTCCTCCCTCTCCATGACCAGGCAAGTCAACAACGTCTCCTCGGCGTGCTTCAACATCCTACGCATGCTACGGAAGATCTTCTGGTGGATCCCCACCGAGACCAGGAAGACCGTCACCCAGGCCCTCGTCACCAGCCGACTGGACTACGGCAACGCCCTCTACGCCGGTACCACCGCCAAGCTCCAGAAGAGACTCCAGCGGATCCAGAACGCCTCAGCCAGACTCATCCTCGACATCCCACGAACCAGTCACATCTCCGGACATCTGAGAGACCTTCACTGGCTCCCCGTCAACAAAAGAATCACCTTCCGCCTCCTCACCCACGCACACAAAGCCCTACACGACCAAGGCCCGAGCTACCTCAACAGCCGAGTCAACTTCTACGCTCCCAAACGCCACCTCCGATCAGCCAACCACGCCCTCGCCGCCGTCCCCCGCATCCGAAGAGCGACTACAGGAGGAAGGTCCTTCTCCTACCTGGCTGCCAAGACCTGGAACTCCCTCCCTCCCGACCTGCGCCTGACCCAAGACCACCTCTCCTTCAGGAAGAAGCTGAAGACCTGGCTGTTCGAGCAGTAGCGGCACCCCCCCCCCCCCCCCCAGCACCTTGAGACCCTACGGGTATGTAGCGCGCTTTACAAGTGTCATTGATTGATTGATTGACCACAGAGCTGCAATGCAGAGAGGTACAAAAAGGGGCACGGCCTGGGCTACCTCTCTGCAAGGCAGCACAGTGGCACTTACTGGAAGCACCTGGTGGGCTAGTTAGTCCCCAGGGCCCCTCAGGATTGAAGGGGAATTATTTCCCCAACTTAAAACACGCCACAGGGCGTGTTTGCACACGCCACCTCAGACCCTCTTCCCCTCCCTTCGCCCCTATGTAAACACGCCCTGTGTCCATTTTAAGTTGGGAGATTAAGTCCCCTTGAATCCTGAGGGTCCCTAGGGTCCAACTAGCCCACTAGGTACCTCCAGTAAGCACCACAGAGCTGCATTGCAGAGAGGTGTAAAAAGGGGCGTGGCCTCTGAACATCTCTCTGCAACGCAGCTCCCTGGCGCATACTGGGGGTACCTGGTGGGCTCGTTGGGCCCCAGGGGCCCTCAAGATTGAAGAGGAATTAATTCCTCAACTTAAAACGCACCACAGGGTGCATTTGCTCAATGGAGAAGGAAGGGGGCGGGGCCTGAGGTAACGTGTGCAAACACGCCCTGTGGCGCGTTTTAAGTTTTGGAATTCCTCTTCAATCCTGAGGTCCGCTGGGGGCCAACTAGCCCACCAGGTACCTCCAGTATGAGCCAGGGAGCTGTGTTGCAGAGAGGTGTTCAGAGGCCACACCCCTTTTTACAACACTCTGCAACTCCATTCATTTTTTAAAGCCCGGGGGGGTGGCAGTCCCCGGGGCTTGGGGGGCCTGAGAGCCCCCCGCAACTAACTTCCAGAAGCCCCAGGGGGTGGCTTTCCCAGGGGCTGGGGGGGCCTGGGAGCCCCCCAACCTAATTTTAAGAAGCCCCAGGGGTGGTGGTCCCCGGGGATGGGGGGCCTGAGAAACCCCCACACCTAAATTTAAGAAGCCCCGGGGGTGGTGGTCCCCGGGGCTGGGGAGGCCTGAGAGCCCCCCACCCAATTTTAAGAAGCCCGGGGGTTTCGGCCCCTGTGGCAGTGTGGCAGAGATAGGGCCCCCCACACTTTTTTTCATCATGCCCCCGGGATTTGGCCCCCGCGGGCTAATTAGCATTGAAGCGCGGGTTTTGCCGATTTAAAAAAAAAATGTTTTGGGCCTTGGGGTTCCTTGTGGGACCCCCTGAGCAGGCCTAAGGGGTCAGGGTGTTTCTACCTTGCCCCCTTTTCGTGTTTTGCATGTTTTATTATTAGGTTTCTTGAGCCTCGGTTCTATAGAAAAAGCATTTTTTGTTTTTCTAATAACGTTGGAGCTGTTTGACAAATCTTCACAAACTTTTAAAACTAGTATGCCACTTACTTCAGGTGCTGTCCAGAAACTTTTGGGGTTATTTATTAAGTAGAACTCAAGGAAAAGGGGGGTCCCAAAACACGTTTTCCTAATGCAATTTTTGCGTAGGGATTTTAGACACAAATACAGTTTGAAACTGCTGAACGAAATTACACCAAATTTGGCAGAAAGCTAGATCTTGGTGCAGAAAGAGAGCCTTTTGTAATTTGATTAAATCTGTTCAGTACTTTTGAAGTTATTAATCAAAAAAAATTAATGGATATCTATAGATGTGGATCCACTATGGATCCACCACAGGGAATTTGCGGCTCCCTTAGCATACAGCAATGATGTGATGGGCTGGCTGCAACCTGAGAGAATCTCTGCTGCTGTAGTTTTGTGAAGTGTGACACCATTCTCCGGTGGAGAAATAAAGTAGAAATAGGATGCAAGAGCTCAGGATTTTTTGACCCACTGGACTGATGGAGGGTCTGTGAGGGACCCCTTAGGGGCAAAAATAATTTGGGGACTCACGAGGATCCACAGATCTACCACAGCACTCAGCACAGCCTCCCGATGTCCACAGTGGATACACGGATCCAGATCCCAATAAAAAAATACACCCATTCACAGACTCACTCACTTCATCTCTACCAACTCCACACAACCACTCACACACCCCCTCACACATCCATACACCCACTCATACAGCCGCTCACACACCCATACAGTCACTCACAAACACACTCACACAGCCATGTACACACTCATACAGCCATTTGCACACCCTCTCAGAGACCCACACAGCCAGTTACATACCCACTCACACACCAATACAGTCACTGATACATCCACTCACAGATGCAAAGAACCCCTCCACTGGAGAGGGAGAGAGAGAGAAGAGTTGAGTATGATGCTGATATTTCAGGCATGGTTCGTGGGTGTGGGGGCTGCTGAGGTGGTAGGCCAGCAGGTGTTGTCCCATGCTGAAGGGTAGGGTCCGAGGACGAAGACTTCCGTCTTCTCAGAGTTGAGCTTCAGGCAGTTACTGCTCATCCAGGAGGTGACGTCCTTCATTCCTTCCTGGAAGTTGAGTCTGGTGGTGATTGGGTCCTTGGTGAGGGAGAGGATGAGCTGGGTGTTGTCGGCGTAGGATGCTACGCAAAGCCCATGCTTTCTGATGATGGCGGCGAGGGGGGCCATGTAGATGTTGAAGAGCGTGTGGCTGAGCGATGATCCTTGGGGCACTCTGCAGTTGATTTCCATGGGTTCGGAGAGGAAGGGTGGTAGTCTGACTCTTTGGGCTCTGCTGGTGATGAACTAGAAGATCCAGTGGAGGGCAGTTCCTTGCATGCCAACGTCATGGAGTCTGGTGGTGAGTGTACGGTGGAAGATGGTGTTGAATGAGGCAGAGAGGTTGAGTAGAATCAGGACTGCGGTGTGTCCTTGGTTGAGGAGGGTGCGGATGTCAATTGTGACTGCGAGTAAGGCAGTTTCCGTGCTGTGGTTGCTGCAGAATCTGGATTGGGAGGGGTCCAAGATGGAGTTTCTTTGATGAATTTGGTTAGTGGTGCATTGATGCTCTTCTCTGTGACTTTCGTATATATATATATATGTGAAATCCAATACCCCCTCACAGGTATGAAAGGGTCTGACACTGCAAGGGTTGGTTCAAGTGGTTTTATTCTCTACCACAATTGTTGCGCGTAGTCTCTGGGGATGTGATACATCTAGGCAGACGCGTTTCAGCTTGTCAGCTTTCCTCAGTGCCGGTTTCACAGTGAGTCGTCTGTGTCTGCGAGTAAGGCGGTTTCAGTGCTGTAGTTGCTGCGGAATCTGGATTGGGAGGGGTCCAGGATGGAGTTTTCTTCAATGAATTTGGTTAGTTGTGCATTGACGGTCCTCTCTGTGACGTTGGCCGCGTGCACTGTTTTTACAACCGGGTTATAAATCAAACAAGATGAAACGAACTGTAAGGATTTTTTAACATAAGGTTGTTTATTATTATTTTTTGGAAATTTTGGTTTTGGGTTTTAGGTCCCTTTTGGACCTGAATTATTATTTTTCACTCGTTCCATTACAATCGATTTTGAGACATGGTAACTATGGCACCCATGTAGAAGTCCATATCACAGATTCGTGTGACTTATGTTAAAAGTGATACCATTCTTTTCCGTCTATGATTAGAAGTTGCAATGTAATATTGCTAAATGACAATAGGAACTGATAAAGTAACTCTCCTCCTCAATAGAAATCCATATATTTGTAAATATACACTGTTTATAAGTGTAACAGATTAGGACCGAGGAATACTGTAATATGCGTATTTGCACTAACATTGCTAATTTTGCACATTTATCAGGCACTTTAAGGCACAATTTGCACTTTGATAAGTCAGCACATAGCACTTTATATGGATTTAGCCATCAATCCGAGGTTCCTAAATTGAGAATAGAAATCAGAATCTAGATTTACAAATGTTAAGAGACATGTGATAGGAGATGTATATACTTGTAAATAAGGCTTTTTTATAGACGGATATGTACAATAGACATGTCTATTTTACTAGGATATTCTTTTTTAGGAATTCTATTTATAATTCAAATCACACTTAATATTGAATCTGTATAAAATATTGTAAATATGGATTTGTTATAAATGTATTTTACATCTATTTAGAAAATTGACATACAAATATAGTCGGGGCCATTACATAGTATATTTTCTATGTCTATTAGTAAGTTTGCACAGGTGATATGAGTTGACCACTTGCTTTCACTTTAAAAGGTGTACCTTGCATAGAAAACGCTGTCATATGATCAAGGCTCCGCTGAGCCGAAACGTCGGTGACTCTTTCTGCCAAATAAAGATCTTTGATACACCTCGAGGTCCGTGTCCGGAGTCTGCTTGCTGGTTGTGCGAGCTGCGCGAGCTAGGAGACAAACGGTGTGCAGGATATATTTATATATATTCACCAACTTCCCCCGCAAGGGGAAAAACGGGTCGCACAACCAGTTGCAGTGTTTGCAATCTTCTTTCATGCCTACGGGTAGTCGTGCGCTATACAAGTGCGTAATCATTTCATTTCATTTCATCATTTCATTTCATTTCATTCATTTCTTTCTCTTAGTTACAGGGCTTGCAGCGCATTAGATCTACACGTTTCGGTGTATCACCACCTTGCTCACGATCAACCGGTTGCCCCACCCCTTGTGAATTTAAATGTTTTTTTCTTATTTCCTGTCACATGATAACAAGGATTGGGGTCCCTGTAGTTCGTTGTTATTTGACAACAGTAGAATGTTCGTGCAGATATAATGTTATTACCAACTTGGCTCATTGTTTCTATCTGACCTTGTCCTTTTTTTCACCAGGTCATTATTATTAATTGTTCCGCCTTCCAATAGGCTTCGTTCATTTTCATTATTTAAATACTTTTTACATATAATTTTTGTAATCATTGTATTAATTCATTTTCAAGGTCAATTATTGTTCATAGGTGCACGTATAGTTCCTCCGACTGATTTAACCCATTCGGAGGAAGCGTTCTCAGGTTTAAAATGAATCTTGATTCTATTTGCCACAGTTTCTTCTCGCGATCCCCACCGCGTTCTCCTTTTGGGATTGTCTGTATGCCATAGAATTTCATTTTTTGCCAATCTCCTTGATGGAATTGTTCCATATGTTTGGCTATGGCATTTGGATCGGTCCTTGTGTATTGTTGCCCGCATGTGTTGTAGGATTCTATTTTTTAATTCCACTGTTGTGCTACCCACATACAACATTGGGCAAGGACATTCCACTATATAGACTGTAAATGGAGTCTTACAAGTGATACATTGTCTGATCTGCCACTTCTTTTTGTTTGCCAATATTATCTCTTTCGTTGGTTTGGCTATTTGGCACATTTTGCATCCGTGGCATTTTACGAATCCTTTTGTTTTCAGTCAATCATCTTGTCTCTTCTTTTGAAAGTGACTATGAATTACGTGATCTTTCAGATTTCTTGCACGTCTATATGTTATAATTGGATGGTTGCCCATGATTTCCTTAACCGTGTTGTCCAATTGTAACAATTTCCAATTTTTTCTTAGGATTTTTCCAATTTGGGCACTTTCTTGAGAGAAGTCCATGATCATATGAATTTTTCCTTTTTCTGTATCCTCACTTGGATTTCTTCTTTTTAGACACTCCTCCCGTGTCTTAGTCATTGCTCTTGTGAGGCTTTTTCTTACCACCTTTACTGGATATTTTCTCTTCACAAATCTTTCTATGTTTTTTTTGCTGTTTTTTTCCCATTGTTCTTGTTCACTGCATATACGACGGATCCTCAAGAATTCTCCGTAAGGTATGCTATTCAACAATGTTTTCTGGTGGAAACTGGTTGCTTCCAGGGTGGCATTGGCTGAGGTTGTTTTTCTGTGGAGGGTTGTGTGGATCTGCTGATCCTTGATATAAATTTCCGTATCCAGGAAGATGATTTTTTCCTTACTTATGGTGTATGTAAATTTCAAATTTGTAACGCTGGTATTCATTATTTGAAAGTACTCCTGAAATTCTTCCTCCGTGCCATCCCATATTATTAGTAAATCATCAATAAATCTCTTCCAGCTGACAATTTTATCCCATATACGAATTCAGATTTTCAACAAATGGTCTTAAAAAATAGTCTATATATTCCGCCATCGGTTCCAATAATGATAAAGTACATTGTTGCCATTATTGGGTGTGTCACAGTTAGAAATTTTATTTAAATAAAAAATAAAAAAATAAAAAATAAAATCGATGCAAAGCTATCTGTATGGGCGACGAAAGGTCTCATTGACGAAACGGAAAGAACATTTCTAACTGTGACACACCCAATAATGGCAACAATGTACTTCTTGCCGAAGATACATAAAGATTAAAAAAAAACCCCGGGAAGACCAATTGTATCCGCCAAAGGATCATTATTGGAACCAATGGCGGAATATATAGACTATTTTTTAAGACCATTTGTTGAAAATCTGAATTCGTATATTCAGGATACTAGTGATCTGTTGAGAATCCTACAAAATACACCTTGGCAGGAGTCATATCATTTGATTGCAATGGATGTGATCGGTCTATATACGAACATAGACAATGAAATGGGAAAAAAAGCATGCAATTTTTTCTTGAAAGAGAGAAGTCTAGAGTTCAACAGCCACAACAAAATGTTGCTGGAAATGATTTCAACATGCCTGGAAGATAACATCTTCACATTCGGAGAAGAGATCTTTAAACAACGCAGCGGCGCGGCGATGGGATTTTCCTTCAGTCCCAGTTACGCCTGTCTCACAATGGGCTGGTCGGAGCAGGAAAAGGCATGGGACTCAACATATGAATCATCAGTAAATAAAATTGTCAGCTGGAAGAGATTTATTGATGATTTACTAATAATATGGGATGGCAAGGAGGAAGAATTTCAGGAGTACTTTCAAATAATGAATACCATCGTTACAAATTTGAAATTTACATACACCATAAGTAAGGAAAAAATCATCTTCCTGGATACGGAAATTTATATCAAGGATCAGCAGATCCACACAACCCTCCACAGAAAAACAACCTCAACCAATGCCACCCTGGAAGCAACCAGTTTCCACCAGAAAACATTGTTGAATAGCATACCTTACGGAGACTTCTTGAGGATCCGTCGTATATGCAGTAAACAAGAACAATGGGAAAAAAACAGCAAAAAAAACATGGAAAGATTTGTGAAGAGAAAATATCCAGTAAAGGTGGTAAGAAAAAGCCTCACAAGTGCAATGACTAAGACACGGGAGGAGTGTCTAAAAAGAAGAAATCCAAGTGAGGATACAGAAAAAGGAAAAATTCGTATGATCATGGACTTCTCTCAAGAAAGTGCCCAAATTGGAAAAATCCTAAGAAAAAATTGGAAATCGTTACAATTGGACAACACGGTTAAGGAAATCATGGGCAACCATCCAATTATAACATATAGACGTGCAAGAAATCTGAAAGATCACGTAATTCATAGTCACTTTCAAAAGAAGAGACAAGATGATTGGCTGAAAACAAAAGGATTCGTAAAATGCCACGGATGCAAAATGTGCCAAATAGCCAGAAGAAGAGTGTGGCTCACGGTGTAGAGCAGACAGACCCGGAAGCTGAGGTCAGACCCGGGACCAGGGTTCAATTCCCGACGCGGCAGGGTCTTGAGCTCAAATGTCCACGGACTCGATAATTCTCGCTTCGGTGCCTGCTCTAATCATGGGTTCTCACTCTGCAACTCTGGGCATTAAGCTTGCTTAAGCTCCACAACGGCCCCCTGCGGTGGGATGCCTGGCTTTCACCTTGGGGATGCCCTGTAGGGGCTATCTCACAGGGAAAAGCCAGGACGGGTTCCCAAGGCAAGCGCCGGGAAACCTCCGGGTAGCTGTGCGCTAAATAAATGCAATAATAATAATAATAATAATAATAATTATAGCCAAACCAACGAAAGAGATAATATTGGCAAACAAAAAGAAGTGGCAGATCAGACAATGTATCACTTGTAAGACTCCATTTACAGTCTATATAGTGGAATGTCCTTGCCCAATGTTGTATGTGGGTAGCACAACAGTGGAATTAAAAAATAGAATCCTACAACACATGCGGGCAACAATACACAAGGACCGATCCAATGCCATAGCCAAACATATGGAACAATTCCATCAAGGAGATTGGCAAAAAATTAAATTCTATGGCATACAGACAATCCCAAAAGGAGAACGCGGTGGGGATCGCGAGAGGAAACTGAGGCAAATAGAATCAAGATTCATTTTAAACCTGAGAACGCTGCATCCGAATGGGTTAAATCAGTCGGAGGAACTATACGTGCACCTATGAACAATAATTGACCTTGAAAATGAATTAATACAATGATTACAAAAATTATATGTAAAAAGTATTTAAATAATGAAAATGAACGAAGCCTATTGGAAGGCGGAACAATTAATAATAATGACCTGGTGAATAAAAGGACAAGGTCAGATAGAAACAATGAGCCAAGTTGGTAATAACATTATATCTGCACAAACATTCTACTGTTGTCAAATAACAACAAACTATAGTGACCACAATCCTTGTTATCATGTGACAAGAAATAAGAAAAAAACATTTAAATTCACAAGGGGTGGGGCAACCCATTGATCGTGAGCAAGGTGGTGATACACCGAAACGCGTAGATCTAATGCGCTGCAAGCCCTGTAACTAAGAGAAATAAAGAAGATTGCAAACACTGCAACTGGTTGTGCGACCCGTTTTTCGCCTTGCGGGGGATGTTGGTGAATGTAAAGCGGCGTGGGTTCAGCCGCAGGATAACGCACCTACGTGAGCGCTGCAGATTCCCGAATCGAGAACCGACGTGGAGGTGATATTTATATATTTATATATATATATATATATATATATATATATATATATATATATATATATATATATTGGTTACCAAGCACACTTCCTCTCGATAAAGGATGGCACCGACTCCGTGAGTTTGCTCAAGTTTGAAGTTTTATTTTCAAAGCTGCAAGAAGACGCGTTTCGGCGGAAGCCTCCGCCTTGCTCACTTCATCTACCCAAATGCTATTCCAAAACATATATACCTCTGTACAGACACAGTTACTTCACTGTGATTGGTATCTAGTTACCACGGTGACACTTAGTTTCGTCATGTGGTTTGGCAACAAACATAGAAGAGTTTCTATACATCATCCCAAAGACTCGTGCAGAGCTACATCATTTAGCAAGGGAAAACAATCTGCAATTGCTAGTATTAAAATATGAATTACTTTGCAATACAAAATCAAATAACAAGTTGATATCGTGTACATGTTAAGATGCATAATTGTATATGTTGGCACCAAGATGTATAGCGTTATCTGTAAGCAAAAAACGGGTGAGAATATACATGGAGTCCAGTAAAATTACTACAGTCTCTGACAAATATTAGGGGAAATATATGCAATACCCTATATGATGGTAATCAACATAATCCGGGTAACTCGACATCTAGAGCTTGTGGGTAAATTCCCTCATAAAAGACAATGATAGTCACAGGCCAATGACAATGGGTCATACTGAAAACATAAATAAAATAAATAGAATCCATACAAGTATATATATATATATATACATGTATATTTTTGTGTGTGTATATATATATATATATGCACAAAGTGAAGCTCTTTCTTCCAATTATCGCAGCCGCCACAGCAATGTCGGAAAGAAACCACGCCACTCCAACGTTCGTCATGGGCCAAAACAGTTTATTAGCGCTCAAGCCACCAGATCTTACGCGTTTCGGGCGTCCGCCCTTGTTCACAGATCGTTCGTCAGTACGATCACAATGGCTTATATACAAAAAGTTTTTCCCGGGCATTTTTTTCACAACCACGTGATAATGAACATTAAAGACACACTACATATCTTAGGCTTAAGCAGTCTTTCCTCTAAGTCAGTGCCATAAGATATTGTTACATGGGTATAATAGCAGCATAAATGCATTATTAAAATCACAATGATAATACAATTTATTTTATAATTAAAAAAATAAATATGTTATAGTTTATAAAAATATTATATACATTTTTATAAGAAAACATGTAACTAAGACAATGTGCAAATATCGCAACTAGTAGTTTTTGTGCAAATGATGCAACAATAGTGCAAAAAATAATGCATTAAAGTGCCATCGTCAGAAAGTGCAATATGGTTTAGATAGTAGATGACTACACAACAGTAAACAAGACACTCTGTGCACAAAAGTTGATAATACTAGTTGATTAAAACCTTGGGTATATATACGACAATGCACTGTCTCGAGTTTATTAGATAAGAAACTTATCTGATATCAGCATAAATGCTTAATGTATTCAATGTGATTATATATATCATTCATGTGTGGTCACTGAAGTAAGTTGTGTAATACGAAAGGATTTGGCAACTGCTTATCATCATGCCCCCTTTGTCTGTGTCAGAATTAAAGTGCTTTATAGAACCCAAACTTGTGTGTGCCCCCAAAGGGAAAAAAAGGAAAAAATTAAATTATTTTTCTTCCAGTATGGATGGCGAGTGAGAGAAAGAACTCTTACCCATTACCAAACATAAGTGCCAAAATGTGAAAAATAAAATTGTGAATATAATTTATAGTGAAACTTTGAGAGGAACAGGAGAGGCAGGTAATGGCAGGGAAGCTTTCAGTCAAATACATATTGGTCAACAAAGGATCATTATAGGAATACATGAAGGTCTTCAGTTGTGTTAAGACCGTTAGGAAAACAACTGTCCAATTCTAGGATGAACTGAGATTCTAATCTCCTAAGCATGAGATCCCTATCTCCTCCCCTGATGGGTTTGGGTATGGAGGCTATGACAAAGTATGTTAGGCAATCAAGATTGTTCTGATGGATAGCTTTAAAATGTCGAGCCACGGGGTACGTGCTGTCGTTGTTCACGATAGCTCGCAGGTATTGTAGAATTCTGACATGCACCTGTTGGCGGGTACTGCCCACATATCTCAGGCCACAGGTGCATGTCAGAACATACACCGCAAAGTTTTGCAGTTGTGTTTTCCTTTTATTTCCACTGGATCAGGTTTAAATGGTGTGGAATATTTGGTGGTGTTTACCCCGAATTTACAGGCTCTACAACTGGAACAACGGATGAAGCCTGGCCTAACCATCCAATTATCCTGTTTAGTTATTTCAGGAAAGTCTCTGCTTAGCTGGGTTCTCAAACTTAAGCCTTTCCTATATGTGATGCTAGGTCCATCCGCTATTCTAGGTGCCAGCACCAGATCAGTTTTTAAGGCTGGCCATCTTTGGTTGATAATAGACCGAATTTTGCGTTCCTGTCTATTGAATGTCAGTATCAATCTGGGTGCACTCATGTCTGAATCAGATGTTTTCACAGTGCTAGAATCTGAGCCAGATAGAAGATACTCCCTGGGTCTGCTCTTAGCTTTATCAATGGATCGCTTCAAAACAGATTCTTTGTATCCCCTCCCTCTAAATCTATTGAGGGCTTCTGCAGCACAAAGTTCATAATCCTCTTCGGTGCTGCAGATACGTTTGAGTCTCAGTAGCTCACCAAAGGGGATATTGTCAATGATGTGACGGGGGTGGGAACTGCTGGCATGGAGTGTCCTGTTGCCGGCAGTACTCTTGCGGTGTAATTTGGTGCATAGTTTGGAATTTTTTACATAGATATTAACATCAAGGAAATCTGCCTCTACTTGGTTGATATGTGATGTAAAGTGCAAATTTTCATCATTGATATTGAGTGATTGTATGAAGTTTTCTGCACTAATATATATATATCTTCAACGAAGAACGGACCCCACCAGCTCCAGTTCGCAGCCAGAGAGTCAGAAGCAGCACAGCACAAACAGGGTCCAACACTCGTTTTCAGGTAAGTTTTTTTATTGTTCTTTCAACCCCATTGTGCAGACAAGGAGGACGGTCACCGCGTTTCGGCGATTGCCTTCGACTGGACCATAGAGTCCCGCAGTCCAAACAGTCCATTTAAAGTGAAAAGTGCTTAAAGTCCCTTCTTCATTTCCATTAAAAACAGACCAGACTGTTAACCATTCTAATCACTTGTTTTTCAGTGGCCATTTTAGACTTTCATTTATATTCACAGTTTTATGAACAAAGAAACATATTGGTGAAGTACCCTATGACAGAAAATGGTAAGTCAAACCTCATTTGAGCAACATCACTCCCATCATGACTTCTTAGTTAAGATACAGATTTTCAAGAATTGCATAAAATAAGGGAAGTGTAGGTATGGGGTACAATGTATTCCTAATAACTATATCAATCAATTTCAATAATTCATAGCAAGCATCTGGAAATTAATCATTAATAGCAAAATTAGGGAAAGTAAAGGAAAAGGGTAGACGGATTGAGGGAAAGGTAACAGTTATCTATCGAGTCGATCAATACATTTTACTACCAATCAAGTGCCAAGTGCAATGTGCAAATTATCATATATAGACATATTATGTGCAGATAGCATTGATGTGCAAAGACGCATTCCTATCCTTGACCTTTCCCATATCCCTTCTCGACAAGGTCTATCCTATCAGTCTATATACATTGAAGAGCCGAGGAAGTACGAAGTAACCCACTATCTGTGTTTTGATCAAGCTAAAGTAGACTTACACAAACAGAGCACAGTGAGCAACAAAATAGAACCACCTCATTCAATGATTCAATATACTTTACCCTAACTTAGGGGTCGATTAGGATCGCGGACGGAAACGTGTTCCGTCCGCCGAGGAAGGTGGCAAGATACTCCGGACCTGTCCGCGGAAAAACCGCAATAGCGATTAGGATAAAACATGTTAGAAACACCGATCGCGGCGGACAGAGCACACCAATCCCCGTCCGTGGCGGTCGAAGTACACCTGAGCCCGCGGCAGGCGGACGGAACCGAAAGAACACCGACCGCCGCGTACCCACATGACCGCGATAACATCCACTTCCCCCGCAATACCTGCGTAGTGTCCGTGTCCGCAATTAGGATAACTCCGCAAGTACCCCGCTAGCCACCGCAATCCACTTCCGCTGCGGTGCCAATGCTAGGAGAAACCGTGCTCCACAGCGGAAGGCCAACACAAACAAAATCCCTACAGTCAAACCAATGCCATACATTGCGACGGAAGTTATCACCAAACACAGGAAAATGAACGACCACCCACCTGAAACATCTAAACCAATCACAAGACACAATGACCCACCCCCAAGTACCACATAATGCACACCTGCCAAAACACCCACCTAGCACCTGACTGCCAATAACCATTCAGACAGGGCCAAGACACAGACTATAAAATAACTTCCACCCACTCCAGAAATCCTCTGCATCACAGCATAGCTGCTAGCAGGAGACACCACAGAACTTACAGCATACATAGATAACTTACACATAACCCACACCCAAACACACCCACTACACAAAGACCCACCACACCATTCCTACACACCACACACCTGCACCTCCGTATTCACACAAACCCACACCCCGAGCACCACACACCATGGCACCAAAAAAGAACCCCAAATTCACTGACACGAGTTAAAGGTTATGGTAGATGAGATAATACGTGTAGAACCCCACTTATTCGGGGCCCTAGTGCAGCAGACCATCATAGCCAGGAAAAACAGCATGTGGGACCGGATAGTCACCAGGGTGAATGCGTCTGGGACCGTCCCGAGGACGAAGCAGGAGATTCAGAGGCGGTGGCATGACCTCAAGACCCGAGTCAAATCCATCAGAGCAAAGAACTATCTCCGGGCAAATCACACAGGCGGTGGAACCCCCCCGGAGCCCTTACCGTACACCGAGTGGGAGGACAAGGTGCTGACCATCCTGCACCCTGAGAGCCTTAATGGACTTGATGAGGGAGAAGAGGCTGGTAAGTACTAACCAAGCACCACGAGCACAACAACATGGTGTGCCTCACACAACTCTGAAGACACATCTCCCAGACCCCAACCCATGCATGCAGTCCACATACTCACCAACGTCTAAACCACTCCAACAGGCCCCCATGTGCATAGGAATGGCGGTGGTGGTGGGTGGGGTGTGTGAGGGGATGGCACTACAACTCCCAACAGACCCCCATGTGCATCGGAATGGCGGTGGTGGTGGGTGGGGGGTGTGAGGGGACGGCACTACAACTCCCAACAGGCCCCCATGTGCATCGGAATGGCGGTGGTGGTGGGTGGGGGGTGTGAGGGGACGGCACTACAACTCCCAACAGGCCCCCATGTGCATCGGGATGGCGGTGGTGGTGGGTGGGGTGTGTGAGAGGTCACTAGTCCAACTCCCAACAGGCCCCCATGTGCATAGGAATGGCGGTTTTGGTGGGTGGGGTGAGTGCCAGTGCCTACTGAATAGTCAACTAAATGAAAATAAGACGTTATGGCCACATGACTCATCTTCACATTTTTGTTTTGCAGGTGATCGTAATCTGACAGCTGGAATCAACACCCGGCCTCCAGACTCGCCTCACTCAGAAGTCTCAGGGGACGATTGGCCAGCCACCTCCGGGGCAGAGGATGGTGCGGGCACAAGCAGGCAGCCAGGGCCATCTGGCTCCCAGGTCACACCTACAATGACTACTACGGCCTCTGCCATTCCGACAACACCGGCCACTGTGACCTGCACAGCCACCACCAGCACCACCACCACCACCTCCACCACCACCAGTACCACCACTCCTGCCCCTGCCACCCTGGCCAACCCACCGCACGACGCGGGGCCTGCGCCATCCCAGCCACGCAGGGAGAGTGTGAGGCAAAGCAGAGATGCAAGCCCACATCCGGCAGGCAGGAGCACAGCACAAAGATGTCCTGAGGAAACAATCACACCCAATGCCGTGCAACAGTCACTGGAAGCACTAGCCAGGGTCGAGGAAACCTATCAACGTGGCCAGGCACAGGCAGACCGGGCCCACCAGGACTCTGTTGAGAACACTGCAATGTTGGGGGCCATTGAGAGGCGGCTTGGCCAACTAGTGGACATATTTACCCTGAACAATACCATGTGGATGCCATGGATAGCCGCCAACACCACCCTCCCCACACCCCCTCAAACAACGCCACATGCACCAACACCACCGCCACCGCCACCTGCGCCCCTGCCGACGGATGTGGCACCAGATCAGCCTGCGCCCCCAGCTGACTCCGTCCCGACTCAAAGACGGAGGGCCCGTCCAAGGCTGGAAGTGGGCGAGAGCAGTGTGGAAGCTCCTTCCACACGCTCCAAGAGGAGCCGACAATGACTGTTACACTACCTGAGCCTGCCATTCACCCTGCCAACTATCCGGTCCCACCTAGCCAATCATTGGCACAGGCCTGCTGCACTAGGCAGACACCACCCTATGTGGTGTCAGCACGGACATTTCATCTGCCATAACCTATAACTCTCACTCCCCCACCCCTTCACTCATTTGTAAATATGCACCAACACCTATGCACAATCTGTAAATAAATACCACTTACTCACTCAATGATGTGTTGCCTCAATGTTCATTCACATGATTGCATCAGAAACAGACGTTACCAGGTGCAGGGATCCAACTTGTACAGAATCATGCCGCAGCGGTAGAGACCTAGGGAAATATAGAAACCGCAAAGACACGTCAGGAAACAGATTCACACTCATCACAACACACTGCAGTGCAACATTCCACAAACCACACTCATCACAACATGAATGGATGAGAGTACACACATCATGGAGACTTGCATGTACAAATAAATGAACACACACACACATGCATACATCACATTGCAGAACACATAGATGATGCACACCACAATGACACAACACCAGCAAACATACACAGGGCATACACAAGCAGCACAAGAGGAGCAGACTCACATTCAAGGAAAGTAGCGTTCAATGAGCTGGCGCCTCTGGTCCACACCTTCCTCCTCACCACTATCCTCATCAGTCGACATGGGTGGGTCGGGAGGGCGAGGAACTTGCTGTTCATCAGGGTCCAAGAGCAGTTCAATGTTATTGCGCACAGCCAGGTTGTGGAGCATGCAGCAGGCAATCACGATCCTGCATACTTTGCCTGGTGAGTAAGGCAGGGCCCCTCCAGTCTTATCCAGGCACCGAAACCTAGACTTAAGCAGGCCAAATGTTCGTTCTACCACTCGACGTGTCCTTCCATGGGCATCATTGTATCGCATTTCTCCCGCTGTAGTCGGATTGCGTATGGGACTCAGCAGCCAAGGCCTGTTTGGGTAACCCGAGTCGCCTATGTTGGTGGAAGAGAGAGAGAGAGACAGAAACATCACAACCTGAATTGGTGGGCACACCATGCCACACAGTTATCACTCCTGTCACCACAGCATACTCACCTCCAAGCCACGCTTGTGCCGGACGCAGATTTGCCATCAGTTGGGGGACAATGCTGCTCCGCATGATGTGGGCGTCATGTGCAGAGCCTGGAAATCTTGCACACACATGTGATATTATGTTGTCGACCTGGCACACCACTTGCACGTTGAGGGAATGGAAGTGCCTCCGATTCCTAAACACCTGCTCACGTGCCCGTGGTGGAATGATCGCGATATGCGTGCCATCAATGGAACCCACAACGTGTGGTATCCGACCCAGTGCATAGAAGTCTGCTTTGACCGCTGCCAACTCTGCCGCCTGTGGGAAATGACTGTAGTCATGCTTGTACAGCATCATGGCTCTCAGTACATCCCGTAGTACCGTGCTGAACTTGGCCTGTGACATCCCCCCGGCATGTCCAACTGTGTACTGAAATGTGCCTGTAGCGAAAAAGTGGAGTGCCACCATCACCTTTGCCGTGGGTGTAATGGAACCTGGATCGGTTCTTCGCGGCTGCAGGTGAGGAGACAATAGGTTCACAAGCTCCATCAATCGACGTCGATCCAGCCTGAATTTCCTGATCACCTCCTCGTCCACCATATCCTCCAGCACAGTGTATGGGCGAAGGACATTTGGAGCCCTCCTGTGTGGGAGTAGATGGAATGGAAGTCAATTCATATACAACGCATGTCTGTGCAACTCACTCACATGTCAAAGAACTGTACCAACACGTAATATGCAGTGTATAATTCTCATATGTGTGACATCTCTGATTGTCACTACAACATGGATTGACGTAGCAACAATGTGCAGCCACTAGCAACATGATGTGTGTCAACATGTGCAATGCACTTTGTCTCACATCAACATTACTGCCAACAAGACATGTGACATGACCCACATGTGTAGGCGCAACATCACATACACACATGCAAGTGCATGCACACAAACGAAAAGATACACACACACACCATTTCATCATGCACCAATGGCAACACCAATAATGGCCATACGTACATCACATGCATGGTGACACAATAGGCAACACACATGCACTGAACACAAGTGTACCCCCACCATAGTCATTATCTCACATATACCACTCACTGACAACAGAATCTGAAAGTGCTGATACATCCATTATCCACTGTGTAGATGTGAGGTACTAGAAACATGTGTATGGAAATACCCGATGTCGACATGCACATGTGACGCACATTTGTGGCACACCGATGGCCATGGTATGGACACACATGGTATAGAGCATGACATGTGGAATCACGCACACAACCGTCATCAGGCAGCTGCAGACAATGGAACAAGGTGCATCGTCAGCAAAGATACAATCATTGGCCCCGCCATGGCGGTGCACTGCTTCCGCTGTTTACGATTGGGCATACGCGGCCCGCGTTCAACCTTCCCGTCCACTACCGCCGTGCCAGGCCCTGTTCGGGACCGCCGTGCCGGCCATGTCAACTACCGCCGTTTCAGGCCCCGCCAGGGCACGGCAGTAGTGAACGGGGCCTGAAACGGCGGTAGTTGACATGGCCGGTACAGCGGTCCCGGGCAGGGCCTGGCACGGCGGTAGTGGACGGGGCCTGAAACGGCGGTAGTTGACATGGCCGGCACGGCGGTCCTGGGCCGGGCTGGGCCGGCCGGTGTAGGCTGGATGATGCAATGTCACTGTAAGGGGGGTCATGACCTGCCATGTCCATTGACATCAGCTAATGGATGTGTTGGCCTGCACCTCCCCCGCCGAATACGTGCCCCGCCATGTTGACGCCAGTGATAGAGCATTGTTGCAAATGAAGCATCCGTCCCGGAAGCTTCCACATGCGGGTGCCGGTGTGTGACCGTGACGGTCTGTGCACGTGCAGCCAATGGGAGGTGTGAACGAGGGCCGCGTGTGCCCAATCTAATGTAGCGCATGCTGTGCACCGCAACACCAGGGCCAGTCATTGGCCCATTTCCAAACACGCATCCAAGGCTGATGGCTGCCGCCGTATGCCACTGAAATGGCCACAGGGCCCCATATATGTGTGATGTGCAAATGCACACTTTCTACGATGACCATCGACTGCTGCCTGTGACCATCACCTCCA
This sequence comes from Lissotriton vulgaris, assembly GCF_964263255.1. Classification (NCBI taxonomy): domain Eukaryota; kingdom Metazoa; phylum Chordata; class Amphibia; order Caudata; family Salamandridae; genus Lissotriton; species Lissotriton vulgaris. The sequence continues at coordinate 7,755 of NW_028245870.1, read as the reverse complement.
CCTGCTGCTGCGGAGCTGACCACCGACTGCTGCCTGTGACCATCACCTCCACCTGCTGCTGCGGAGCTGACCACCGACTGCTGCCTGTGAGCATCACCTCCACCTGCTGCTGCGGAGCTGACCACCGACTGCTGCCTGTGACGATCACCTCCTCCTGCTGCTGCGGAGCTGACCACCGACTGCTGCCTGTGACCATCACCTCCACCTGCTGCTGCGGAGCTGACCACCGACAGCCGCTCTAGTGCCATACTCCATGACCTTGCATTAAGCATGGGCGAATTTTGCGAATCTCGCGTTCGCGAATTTTGCGGATTTGCGAACTCGCAATCCGCAAAATCCGCGAATTCTCGCGAATTTGCGGATTTTTTTTGTGTGTTTGCGCGGGTTTCTGCCAGTTCGCAAGGGTTTTGTACAATTTCGCAAACGCGAACTTACCTGTCGGGTCGCAAGTTTTGCGAACTTGTTGTTTCTACGTGTCCAGCCTGTTTGGGACACTCTTCTTCATCACTGCCACCCTCTGTCACCACTGCCACTCTCTGACTACTCATGCCACCCTCTGGCCCACCCATGCCACCCTCTGTTTCATCACAGCACCCTCTGGTTGTCCAGTGTACATTATTGTGGCAAAGCACACCTTCCCTGCCTCAAGTGACCTGAATTAATTTGGGGCTGATTAATGTGTCACAGAATATTTTTTTAGCTGGCACCTGCTTCCTTAGTGCTTCCTGATTAGTGATCTTTTGCACTTGCTAAGTGCTTTCATTGTTGCAAAATTAGTTACAACACCTGCCCTGCCCCAACTGACAATAATGAATTAGGGGCTGATTAATGTGTCACTGGATTTGAACTTCCAGCCTGGCTCCTGCTTGTCTCCCTTAGCTGTAATTCAGGACCTTTGTGGCATATGTGTAACTATTCTGAGGGTCAGAGCAGGGTCACATAATAGTTGCAAGTAGGCAACTGAACTCTGGAGGGGCCCCTCAGGAAGCACTACAGGAAATGGCTACTAATGATGAGCTTGAACTTTTGAACCTGGTAAGTAGTTTCAGTTTTGCTAAGATCATATTTCTGCAATTTAGCGCTTATTCGCGGGGCGCGAAGTTGAACTGGGAAGCCGCGAACTCACGCGAACAGTGCGAGCAAGCCATAAAATCCGCTGCTCGCGGATTTGCGGATTTTGCGGGAAATTCGCGAATCTCGCGGATTGCGAATTTACCGAAAATCCGCAAAATCCGCGAGCGGAACGGATTTTCCGCCCATACTTACTTGCCATGTCGAGAGTCAAAGAGATCCGGTGTCGTCCCTTCACCGCCGCGGAGCTGGATGTCCTCGTGGACGGTGTGCTCCGCAACTACGGACGCCTGTACGGCGCACCCGGACAGGTGGTAAGTGCAGTGGGGGACATGTTGGTGTGCATGAGGTGGCCCATGACACCTGGGCTCTGGAATCTTGGCGGTGTGATGTGGGACCAACACATAAGTCGAAATGTGCATGGCTGATGAGAGAAACGTGTTGCCCCTATCTGTGTGACTGGCCAACTATCCACTGACTTGCACCCTTTTGTCTCCCATCATGGTAGGTCAAGCTGCACCTTCACAAGGACATGTGGAGGAGCATTGCACTTGATGTACAAGCAGTGGGGGTGTCCAATAGACGACATACACACTGCCACAAATGCTGGGACGACATTTCCAGGCTGAACAAGAATGTAGCGGAAGTGACACTAGGGATGATTCCAAGAACGGGACGTCTGGCCTGACGCTCAATGACCCCTCTCATGCACCGTATCATTGCTGTGACGCATCCTGACCTGTCCGAGCGGTTGCGTGTGGATGAACAGCAACGTGGCGGTAAGCATACTGTCAGTGTATGTTGCTTGTGAGTGCAATGCATGTATTGTTGGCCAGCAACATTTGTGACTTCCGTGTATCGTGTGTGTCGTTGCAATGCCATGTTGGTGACATTGGCGCAGTGAAATGTCACTTCCCGGTCCGGCATGTTGAGACGCCACTCGCTAAGCAGTTGAGTGTTGATGTACATGCTGTAGTGCTCCGTCACCCCATGGCAAGACTGGTGTGCAGATGTACGTGCTCATGCCCTGTCCGCATGCTGTACATGTAGCACGGCCAACACCACTTATTTCCTGTGAGGATGACTGGTAGGTGTGGCCCGTGTGCAGGTTGGGGGATCGATGTACATTGTCATCAATGGCATTAGGGATTCCGTTGCAGTACTGTACGTGAGTGTGCCCATGACTTACACCCATTTCCTGTGCATTTCAGCATTGGCAGAGGGCACTCAGCCACAGACGGAGGAGATGATTGAAGACAATGCATCCGGATCAGACGTCGCGCACACACAGACTGACACAGAAGGGGCCAGTGCCGGAGAGGGGGACAGGACCGTCCCGGAGGACTCGCATGTGGAGACAACATCGTCATCATCTTCCGACAGTGTTGGTGAGTCAGCACTGTTGTCAGAGACTGGGAGTGGGCAATCAACACCTTCGGTCGGGACACAGCACACAGGGCCCACCCTGGCGCCAACTGCACCATGTACTGTACGTGCACGCAGGAGTAGGGGGAGCAGAGTGGCGTTCGGGGGCGGCACTGCTGCCCCAGCCGCGGTGAGCCAAAATGCCCTTTGTGCAGAGGCTGTTGATCTGCTGCGACAGCTGTGTGTGGGGCAGACCAATATGATAAATGCTTTCCAAGACCACGATAGGAAGTTGGGGCAGGCGGTGGCTTTCATGGAAGGTATGCATGGCGATCTGGCTGGTCTACACAGGACAGTGCAGTCATTGGCTAACAGTGTGTCGTCTGCCATTGTACATTCGCATGGACTGGGTGCTACTTCTGTTCCACCATCTACAACACTGGATGTCTCAGGGGGGAGTAAATATTCAGACCAGGACTTCAATACCGGTTATTGCACTAGAAGCAGCGTCAGCCCGCACGTCAAGGCACGTAGGGCTCAGACACCATCCCCTAGGTCAGCAAAATCTGTTCACAAAGACAACGTCAGATACACTGGAGTACACACACAGGATCCAAATGAGGGGTTGGGTGTAATGGCTACACATGCTGCACAGGCATCCCACACACAGGGTACTCCCAAGGCAAGCCTCACTCCCAGTTCCATGGACACTACCTTGGACAAGGACAGTCAGAAGACGAAGGCACCTCATGAGAGCAGGGACACTCCCAGGGACAGGGAGTCTAGGAAGGAAGGAGACACTCCCAAGGGCCAGGAGACTAGGAAGGAAGGAGACACTCCCAAGGGCAGGGAGACTAGGAAGGAAGGACCCACTCCCAAGGGCAGGGAGACTAGGAAGGAAGGAGACACTCCCAAGGGCAGGGAGACTAGGAAGGAAGGAGACACTCCCAAGGGCAAGGAGACTAGGAAGGAAGGACCCACTCCCAAGGGCAGGGAGACTAGGAAGGAAGGAGACACTCCCAAGGGCAGGGAGACTAGGAAGGAAGGAGACACTCCCAAGGGCAGGGAGACTAGGAAGGAAGGACCCACTCCGAAGGGCAGGGAGACTAGGAAGGAAGGACCCACTCCCAAGGACAGGGAGACTAGGAAGGAAGGACCCACTCCCAAGGGCAGGGAGACTAGGAAGGAAGGACCCACTCCCAAGGGCAGGGAAACTAGGAAGGAAGGAGCTTCTACCAAGGGCAGGGACAAGGACAGTCACAAGACTAACGCACCTAAGAAGAGCACGGACACTACCAGGGGCAGGGACACACACAGGGAGAAGGTGTGTTCTGGGGATATGTACACCACAGACGACAAGTCTGCTGCCTGGAACAGGGCACCATCCAGGGAACAGGGAAGGTCCACAGACAACATTCCTCCTACGCAAATGGAACATCCAAGGGCCAAGGCATCTCCCATGGACAGTGGCGCTGTCAAGGACAGGCATACATCACCCCTTGATACACTAAGGCTGCTGTTGTTGAGGGAACGGAATACAGATGCCTCCGCAGTGGAGTCACCCCTTACCTCCACTCCCATCAGGGCTCGTCAGGAGCGGATGCAGGTGGACCCTGTAGTAGCATCCTCCATGACACATGTTGCAGAGGCCAGAAGGTAGCCACACAGCAAACGACAAGCAGGCTCCAGCACATCCCCAGAGAGCATTCCCCCGCCAGCAGATGCACCTCCCATGGCGGGTGATATTTCTTTTCAGTCCGGCCCACTTGCCAGTCCTGTCCTGTCCAGGGTGCAGTCACATGTCCCCAAGAAACGTAGACACACAGCATTGACACATGCCCAACCCAATGTCGGCCAATTGTATCCCCCGCTCCCAGAGCCACCCTGCCTCCTGGACCATACAGCCCTGTGGCACATCATTTCAGTGGTCCCAGTGGCGCCGCTGCAGTTGACTCGCATGTGTCAGATAGTGGCACTGTGTCTGTTGTTTGCTGTCATGCATCATGTAGTGGCACTGTAACAGTTGTGCCCTCTCCTGTTTGTGGTACAGCCAGTGTGTCTGGGTCTATGGCCCATGTGTCAGTCACTCGGGCTGTGGCTGTGTCTCACACTCCTTTGTCTAGTGCTGGCAGTGTATCTGGGTCTATGGCCCATGTGTCAGTCACTCGAGCTGTGGCTGTGTCTCACACTCCTGTATCAGGTGCTGGCAGTGTGTCTGGGTCTGTGGCGCATGTGTCCGTCACTCGAGCTGTGGCTGTGTCTCAAACTCCTGTTTGTGGAGCTGGCAGTGTATCCGGGTCTGTGGCCCATGTGTTAGTCACTCGAGCTGTGGCTGTGTCTCAAACTCCTGTGTGTGGTGCTGGCAGTGTATCTGGGTCTGTGGCCCATGTGTCAGTCACTCGAGCTGTGGCTGTGTCTCACACTCCTGTTTGTGGTGCTGGCAGTGTATCTGGGTCTGTGGCCCATGTGTCAGTCACTCGGGCTGTGGCTGTTTCTCACACTCCTGTATCAGGTGCTAGCAGTGTGTCTGGGTCTGTGGCTCACGTGTCAGTCACTACATCTGTGGCTGTGTGTCACACTCCGGTTTCTGGTGCTGGCAGTCTGTCCGATGCGGGTACTTCACGCAATCCACCTGATAGTGTGATGTAAGGTGCTGTTGTCTTCACTCACATGTCATTCGACATGGTGTGTACATTGTCCATTGTAAACAGTCTTCCACTGCTGTGGTCCTTGGGACGGGTTACTTGTGATTCGTACTTGTGGTGCCTCAGATACTGCACTTGGCCCCTCTCATGTACTGCCTCTGATGGACCTGTGCCTTTCCATGGACTGTTGGTGCACTTAGCCCCTCTCATGTACTGCCTCTGATGTACCTGCTCTGGTGTCCACAATGCCCTGTTGCTGTTCAGATACTGCTGTATGCCCTCTCATGTACTGCCTCTGATGGACCTGTGCCTTGCCATGGACTGTTGGTGCACTTAGCCCCTCTCATGTACTGCCTCTGATGTACCTGCTCTGGTGTCCACAATGCCCTGTTGCTCTTTAGATACTGCTGTATGCCCTCTCATGTACTGCCTCTGATGGACCTGTGCCTTGCCATGGACTGTTGGTGCACTTAGCCCCTCTCATGTACTGCCTCTGATGTACCTGCTCTGGTGTCCTCAATGCCCTGTTGCTGTTCTGATACTGCTGTATGCCCTCTCATGTACTGCCTCTGATGGAGCTGCTCTGGTGTCCACAATGCCTATGCTCGAGCCTAGACTGTGATGTTACCCCGATTATGTGTAAATAAACTTGTCAATCATGTGTCGTGGGTTGTCGGAGTCATTCTTGCGTGTGTGGTGCTGGTGTGTATTTGTATTTCACTTCAAGGCAGTGGGTTCAGATACATGTCACTCCCCCCTACCTACGTCACGACCCTTGCAGGTGCTGCCCTCCACACAAATCAGTGGTTTCCGGTACATGTCATTCCCCCCTCCCAACGTCACAGCCCTAGCAGGTACTCCTCTCCAGACAGCGAATGGTTTGTTGCCTACCTGCGTCGTCCTCGATGGTGGGCCAAGACTAGGACGTGGTGGATCGCGAAGAGTATCGGGTAAGCGTGTAGTGCAGGGTCCATGTCGGCGAGCGGCTCGTGGTGGGTATGATCGCTGTGGGGCATCCGCAGTGTTCAGGCAGGTTGTTATTCCGCAGCGCTTTTATGTGTATTTTCCGCCATCTTGATTTGGAGGACGGTCCTAGACGTCAGTCCGTACGGCGGAGTCTCTGGATTGGTTACGTCCGCCGCGTGATTGGGTGTAGTTGGGCGGCGTACCGTGATCTACCTCCGCGGACAGATTTAGGCCCATATTTACTATCCTGATCTGGCGGACGGAGTGTCTGCGACGGGTGGACGCAGAATAGGCATGTTCCGCATGCTCTGGGGCTGCGGAGGCACTTCCGTCCGCCATCCTAATGAGCCCCATTATGTCATTAAATATAAACGTCTATATAGTACTCATATGATCATTTTCATTATTTGCTTGAACAATTTTTGGAAAGTTATATAGGACTTTTTTTCATTTTTCCTCTTAAACCTTGGATTGTTTTCTCTCTCTTCCCGTTCGATCAACAATATTTACATGTGTTATCCAGAAATGTTGTTATTCTATAAATGTACATATAGTTCTGCGTCCAGGTTATGTCCAAAAGGATTCTCTGTCCCCAGTGCCAAGATGAACCTTGATTCTGCTCTTCTTAGGTCTAAGGTTCTATCTCCTCCACTTTCATTCTGCTTTACCAGTTTTGCACCAAAACATTTGAGTTCTTGGTTATTGCTAGAGTATTTCTCCTGAAAGTGTTTGGCCATTGGATAAGCGAGATCCTGATTCTTGATCGCCCTGAGGTGTTGCAATATACGTAGCTTCAATTTGTTTATTGTACTACCTACGTATAATTTTTGGCATGGACATTGTAGGACATAAACTACAAATTTGGATTCACACGTTATGTGATCGGTGATTTTTTCTATGTTTCCGTTTTGTAGTTCATATGAGAGTGTGTTTTTGCTGTGCTCACAGGCTTTGCATTTAAAGCATTTCCAGAAGCCAGGTGTTGTAAGCCAGGATTTGTTGCCTTTCTCATTCTGTGGATTGATGGTGGATAGATGACTTTGTGTGAGGATATCACCCAGGGAAGCTGTCTTTCTGTAAGTTATTTGGGGAGTTGGTGGGAGAGTTTTTTTCAATGAATCATCTAGCATCAGGATTTTCCAATTTTTCTTTATGATTTTTTTAAGACTTTGGTTTTCTACGTTGAAGTCCATGATGATACGGGTTGTTTCTTCATTTTCCACCTTCTCCATTGTTTCCAGTAATGTGGATCATGGTCTTTCCTGAATTTTTGTTTTTGCCTGTTCAACGATCTCCATAGGATATCCCCTTGCCAAAAATCTGAGGCCAGTGTCTTCAATAGTTTGTTCTATATCCTTATGTTCTGAGCAGTTTCTCTACCACAGTTGTTGCGCATAGTCTCTGGAGATGTGAAACTTAATGGAAGACGTGTTTCAGCTTGTCAGCTTTTCTCAGTGCCGGTTTCACGGTGAGTCGTCTGTGTCTGCGAGTAAGGCGGTTTAAGTGCTGTGGTTGCTGCGGAATCTGGATTGGGAGGGGTCCAGGGTGGTGTTTTCTTCAATGAATTTGATTAGTTGTGCATTGACGGTCCTCTCTGTGACGTCGGTCCTCTCTGTGACGTTGGCCGCGTGTGTATGTATATATATATATATATATATATATATATATATATATATATATATATATATATATATTTATAGACACATAT
>NW_028245869.1:0-50729 GCF_964263255.1 Lissotriton vulgaris | reverse complement strand
GCCTTCCAAAAGAGACCGGTACAGCTCACAGCTCACAAAGAAGCTGTGCTGGGGCAGACGTGGTGAAGAGGGCCCCCTGCTTCCTTAGGCGATCAAAGGAGAGGCCTACCAGCAATTGATTAGGAACCGACCGTGCCTGGGCCCGACAATCTGGGGCACCAGGGGACACAGGCTTGTGGGGGTCCTGTGGCAATCTGCACTTTACCCACAAGGGGGGATTTGGATCTGAGCACCTCTTTGGGGAGGAATTAAGACGCACAGAGACCCCACAATCGTTGGGAAGGACACATGACCCATGAACTTGGCCCCACAGAGACACATGTTGGGGTGGGGGATTCCCCTTGCCTGGCTCATAGCGATTGTCGAGTGAGGGCACTCCTGACGGGACACATTCCAAATGGCAACCAGCCACCCCATGAAGGATCGCACCGTCAAGGATATGCTCTCCCGTTCGGCGCCAGGCCCAGTGAGGTACCTGACCCCACATCTAGAAAAAGCAAGGGACCAGCCTGACCAGGCAGTGGAGGAACCTATAACCTGCACCTTTTTGGAAGCGCTTTTCACGACCCTCCAGGAAGATCTTCAATCACTAAAGCGAGAACTTTCACCAGATATTAAAGAGGTCCGGAGGGAAGTAGATGTGCTAGGGGACCGTGTCACGGAACTGGGGGAAAAGGAGGGAGGTCGGGAAGAGGAATCTGAGGCATTTCAGCAGGAGGTCCTTCGACTCCAGGAGCAACATATAGACTTACCACCTGGAGGACTTAGAAAATAGGTCCAGACGGAATAACATACGAATAAGAGGCGTGATATACAAGGTGGAGGGAGATTACCTCTTCGGATTCGTCACGCACCTTTTCTGCCACATTCTCAGATACCCGTCGGATACCAGCATCCAAATCAACTCTGCCCATCATGTGGGCCAGCCCAGATTGAATTCAACTGCCCCCTCTGGACATTCTGGTCTGCGTGCATGACATCCAAATCAAGGAAGAGATCCTGCGTAAAGCACGCAACATGCATCCCTTCACCTTCCAGGGCCAAACCCCGACCCTTTTGCAGGACTTGGCCGCCCTCACAGTATAGAAACTAAGAGTGTTCCGCCTGGCTACTATACACCTACGTAGCCACAGGATATCCTATTCATGGGGCCACCCTTTTCACCTAATTTTCCGTTGGGAAGGAAGGCTCAACCAGTTATGATCAGTGCCAGATCTGTCTAGTGTTGGGACTAGAGCCACCAGGAGAGCATCAAGTTTCAGGCCCATCTCCCCTCCCCCAGAGGGAGTGACTAACAGGCTGGAAGAGACAGGGACAGCGCCGGACAGTGAATTGGCCTCACCCGGAGGAGATTCCCAAAGGCCGGAAAACAGCTTTGGAGGAGGTGCCATCAGCTCTGGTGAGACTGGATAGGACTTAAAATCCGGGGACATTCCATAGGATTACACAGAGACCGGGCAATGGGCGAGGGGAGACTGGGCAATTGGCTACATGCAGAACCCCACTGGATTGGTAATTCAGCCTCACCTGGTTGCAGGCCTGAACGTGAGACGATGTTCCAAGTTGCACTTTATCTTCGTTAATTTGTGTTGTTTATGTTATGTTTTGGTATGCACTCACCTTCACATAGGTACACCCACGAACATACGACTGGGTAGCAGCAGTCATTTCGGAACCCATCGCCATCTCTGGGGGTGGGGGACAGCGACAATTCTGGGACCACTCAGCTGCTCGTAAAACCCATAACAGACACCCCTCCTACAATCCTCACACTCAATGAGGTCTTAAGAAAACAAATAAACATAGGGCTGTACTTGTATACCTGGAGAACTGAAAGGCGGACATCAGCCTCCCACAGGAGACTCACCTATTCACGGGAGACTGTCCCTGCCTTAAGTCCAGGGCCTTCCCCCAGCAATTTTTTTCATCATCCTCATCCAAGACAGCTGGGGTGGCCATATTAGTGGCGAATTCCTGCCAGGGAAAGGTAGAACAGAAAGTAGACGAAATTAGCGGTAGAATTTGCATATATTGCTTCACGTTAGTGGGCAGGATCTTGTTGATAGGGTTAATGTATGCCCCGAACGAGACACAGGAGGTGTTCCTCCATAACGTTCTCTAAGGGGCATTGAAGACTGGCGATAACCTTGTGCTGCTGGGAGAGGACCTTAATCTGGTGTTTGATAACTCTCTAGGTAGATGAGCTCAGAGACATGGTCAAGCTGTAGCCCTATCTAGTGAGGGAAACGCATGGCCGAGAGACCTGGGGCTGAAGGATCTATGGAGGACTAATCACCCTCACTCCAGGGAATGTTCTTTTTACTCTAATGCACACAAGACTTATGCCAGACTAGACTATTTTTTAGGCACAAAGGGAGTACAAAGGCTCATAAAGCCCACAGAAATACACACAGCAGCACTTTCAGACTGTGGAGCCATGGCGATTTTACTGTCCCTTCCTCCATATACCACCCCACCCACGACACTGGCACTTGCGTAAAACCATGCTATACCACCAAGAGGTTATAACGCAGATTCTGCAAGCACTCAAAGACTATCTTGTACACAATGCTACCCCAGAGATCTTGTCTGCTATGTTATGCTAGTAATAAGGGGAGTTCATAGCGATCACAGCAGCGGATACTAAAATCCACAGGATGAAAAGAGAAGACCTTACAAAGAGCTAGAGCACATTCATCAATGTACATGCACCCCAAGAGTATGGTGTCAGCTTTCTAGCATCCGATCCCAGAATACTCCTCTCTTCATCTGCGTCACTCCTATTTCGTGAGGGAGGACAAATTTGGCCGTCACTTGGCTAATGAGCTGCAAGCCAAGCGACAGGAACAGGGGGTCCATTCAATTTGCATGACAGAGGGCGACCTGGTAATAGATGATAAAGATATAGTGAATGCCTGAAAGATTTTTTTTTCACATCTCAATTCAAATCAAACCCTAGCTCCCTCGGTCAGAGCCCAGTGCCTCCAATCGGCGTGCACAACACACCTAACTCTGGGTGAAATTGCCATCCCTAGATGGGGACATCTGCATAGAGGAATTCGTATTAGCCATTTCCTGGCTACAACCTTCGAAGTCACCCGGTTCAGATGGGTACTCTGCAGCTTTCTACAAGTCTTTCTGCCATGTCCTAGCACCTATTCTGATGTGATTATTTCATTCTTTTGCGGACCTCGGGGCAATCCCTGCCTCGATGTTAACGGCCTCCATAATAGTTCTCCCAAAACCAGGCAAAGACATATCACAATGTAGCTCGTACTGACCCATATCCCTCCTAAATGTAGACCTGAACCTACTCACGATTATCATAGCTCATATGCTTAACATATATATGCCCGTGTGGCGGGGTAGAAGAACACACGGGGACTTTAGGTGTGGTTAACGTGGGTTTTATTGATTGCAATAGCCATCGCCGGCGGGTCACACTCCTGTAATAAGGTAAGGAGGGGTCCGTATCCCTTCTTGCCGGTGAGGTTTTCTCCTTCCTGGACTCCCCTCCGGTTCTCCACCTCTCCGTGGGACCTCTGGTAGGAATAGTTCCCCTTGACTCCGTTGTGACCTCCGGGGTTAGGAGCAACGTGGGGAAAAGAAAGAAAAGACTTGCCTCAGTCAAGGGTTCGGATATGTACAGCCGAAAAGGGGAAAAGGAGTGAGGAGTCACACAAGTGCACTAGTGCTCTCAAACTGAAAATAGTGAATGAGACAACCGGGTGCTGGTTGTGTGGGGACTCAGGGAGTGTTGGGATAATGCAGAGTGAAATATGGGGGTTTTAACCCTTTCTAACCGCCCAGCCCACGATACGGGAACGTACCTGGGTGAGCCATGCTTCCCTTGAAGCGCCTTGTCGTTGGCATCCTGGCTCCTCGTGTTGCTGCCTTGACTCAGCTCCCTGTTCTCCCGCTCTTGACCCTCTCCCGTCTCCGTCCTCTCCTTCTTCGCCTTCCCAATCGCCGTCTCCGCTTCACACGTCCTCTCTACTTCTGGGTGATTCACACACCTGTTGGTCTCCGCCCCTGGGTTTTTCTTCTGTTTCCCTGTCAAGGCAGGGGGTGTGTCTGGGCTCGAGTTCTGCCCAATTAAAGAAACAGTGTTCCTCGTCCCCGTGCTCAGATACCGGAAACGGGCTGTCTGGTTCCTTTTTCCAGCTTTCAGCCTGCTGCATGGACAAGGGAGACAAGGGTTTGTTGGCATGTTTAGGTGACGTACTGGTACCATAGGAGTCCTCTTCTGCTGTCCTGTCACACACCACCCCTTGGAATCTCCCGATCGGGGAGAGGAAACCGTGAAAGGTAATCTGCACTACCATTGTCCCTGCCCTTTCAGTGGTGGATTTGAAAGGAGAAAGGCTGGAGGGTAAGGAACAACCGCAACACCCTAGGATTGTGAGAGATGTTACAGCTCATCCAGGTCAGGGGAGCATGGTCCACGTAGAAGGTAAAGAGGTGTCCCTCCAGATAGTACCTAAGCTTGTCTACAGCCCACTTGATCACCATTTAGAAAAGTGGGTGGTGATGAACAGAGTGTCTGAGTTAAACAGACCACTCTTACCCAGTCCAAAGATCAGGGCTTGATCCATCACCGTTATTTATCTCACTGCCCCATCCCAGCTCAGAACCTGGCTATATGCAAATCAGTCTGTCCCTGGCCCAGTGCATCATGGGAACAGGGCAGACTAAACTACCAAGCCAATTCTTCACCAGAAAGGAGACAAGCTACCGGGGACCGGTTTCTGGCATTTCAGCCTTCTTCGGCCCGGCTTGCTTGAATCCTGATGGAGCAGTGAGAAAGGGACTCATGTCTGAGTATACCCTGCCACACCTATAGTGGCCAAAAACGATTTAGAAAAGTGGGTGGTGATGAACAGAGTGTCTGAGTTAAACAGACCACTCTTACCCAGTCCAAAGATCAGGGCTTGATCCATCACCGTTATTTATCTCACTGCCCCATCCCAGCTCAGAACCTGGCTATATGCAAATCAGTCTGTCCCTGGCCCAGTGCATCATGGGAACAGGGCAGACTAAACTACCAAGCCAATTCTTCACCAGAAAGGAGACAAGCTACCGGGGACCGGTTTCTGGCATTTCAGCCTTCTTCGGCCCGGCTTGCTTGAATCCTGATGGAGCAGTGAGAAAGGGACTCATGTCTGAGTATACCCTGCCACACCTATAGTGGCCAAAAACGATTTAGAAAAGTGGGTGGTGATGAACAGAGTGTCTGAGTTAAACAGACCACTCTTACCCAGTCCAAAGATCAGGGCTTGATCCATCACCGTTATTTATCTCACTGCCCCATCCCAGCTCAGAACCTGACTGGGTGAGAGCTTTCTGCTTAATTCAGAGACTCTGTCCCTCACCACCCCTTGTTGTAAATATTTTTGTCCACCCTAAGCGTGGAAGGGTATTCTCAGATGTGAGACCCTTGCTCATTGCACCAATCAGGATTCAAGCAAACCGGGCCGAAGACGGCTGTAATGCCAGAAACCGGTCCCCGGGAGCTTGTTTCCTTCCCAGTGTAAGAATTGGCTTTTGTAGTTTGGTTTGCCCTGTTCCCATCATGCACTGGGACAGGAACAGACTAATTTGCATACAGCCAGGTTCTGAAACTGGGATGGTGCAGTGAGCTAAAAAACGGTGTTGGATCTAGCCCTGATCTCTTGACTGGGTGAGAGCTTTCTGCTTAATTCAGAGACTCTGTCCCTCACCACCCCTTGTTGTAAACACTTGATCACCAGGCACTCTTTTTCGATTGTGGGATACTTCACCTCCCTGGGGAATAGCTTCCTGCTTATATACAGGATGGGGTGCTCGGTACTGTCACTTGATAGTTGGGATAACACCGCCCCTACCCCATAGTCAGAAGCGTCGGTGTGCAGTATGAAAGGTCGAGTACAGTCAGGGGTGGCCAGAACGGGGCTGGTGGTGATGGTTCTCTTGAGTGTATTAAAAGCTGTCCACATCTCTGGGGTAGGTTTACCGAAGCCCATAGGTTTGTACTCCTTTTTCAGGGTGTCTGTAAGGAGGGTTGCTATGCTAGAGAAGGAAGGTATGAACCTTCGGTAATAACCGATCAATCCTAGGAACGCCCTCATTTCTTTTTTGTTTTGGGGAAAGGGTGTGTCGGCAATAGCTCTTATTTTCTCTATTTGAGGCTCCATTATTCCGTGTCCTAGCAGGTAGCCCAGATATTTAACCTTTTGGATACCCACCCGGGATTTCTTGGAGTTGATATGCAATCCGGCTTCCCTTAACTGTGCCAGGATGGTATGTAGATAGTTGAGGTGCTCTTCCCATGTAGAACTGAAGATTATAATGTCATCTAGAGAGGTGGAGCTGTAAAATTGATGGTTTCTGAGGATCTCGTTCATTAACCTTCGGAACCTTTTGGAAACCCAACCGGGATTTCTTGGAGTTGATATGCAATCCGGCTTCCCTTAACTGTGCCAGGATGGTATGTAGATGGTTGAGGTGCTCTTCCCACGTAGAACTGAAGATTATAATGTCATCTAGATAGGCGAAGCTGTAAGATTGATGGTTTCTGAGGATCTTGTTTATTAACCTTTGGAACCTCGCAGGCGCTTCATGCAGTCCGAAGGGTAAAACGTTGAACTCCTACGGTAAACCGTCCAGGGTTACAAAGGCTGTTTTTTTCTGTCTTCCTCTCTTCAGGGCACCTGCCAGTACCCTTTTGTTAGATTGATTGTGCTGATAAACTTGGCATTTCCTAATTTCTCTATCAATTCGTCGATACGTGGTATCGGGTAGGCATCAAATGAGGACACTGCATTGAGGGCACGGAAATCCATGCAAAATCTGGTGCTGCCATCTGGCTTTGGCACCATCACAATCGACGATGACCATTCACTTCTGGAAGGACGGACTACTCCCAGCAGTAACATCTCCTGGACCTCCTTCTGGATGGGCTGGTATTTTAGCCGCTGGTATGCGGTATGGTCGTTGTTTGACGACTGTCTCCGAGGGGGTTTCTATGCGATGTTCTACGCATGTCGTCTTCCTGGGTATATTCGAAAATAACGAGATAAAAGGCCGGAGGGTTTTCTGTAAAGCCTCTAGATCTGCTTGTGGCAGTTCTTCATTGACGACTAATTCCTCCAAAGTAGTGGTTGTGCAGGCACCGGTGGGTATGGTTAGATGGTGAGCTCTCGGAGGTGTCCCGATCCATGTTTTTTAACATGTTTATGTGATAAATTTGGGTCTTTCTGTGCATCACCTGTAGGTTATACGTTGTCTTCTCGATAGTTTCAACCACCTTGAAGGGTCCCTGCCACGCTGTCTGGAACTTCTTGGTAGGGGAAGGCAAGAGAACAAGGACCCAGTCGTTCACTGCAAGTCGCCTCCATTTTTTTCCTTTGTCATAACAAGATTTCTGTTTGGCTTGGCTTTTCTCAAGATTAGAGTAGGCGAGGCCACGTATCTTATGTATGTTGTTCTTCAGAGTCTGGCTGTACTCAAGGAGGGATTTGGTTTCTCCCTGGCGTTCGGCCTCCCAAACTTCTTTCGTCATTTCCAGTAGGCTTCAAGGTTGGTGCCCATATAGCATTTCAAATGAGGAGCAGCCTAGGCTACTCTGTTTTTGTCCCCGGATCACTTATAACGCTAAAGGGAGTATGAGGTCCCAGTCTTTCCCATTGATGGTCAGCATTTTCTTCAGGGTTGTCTTGAGGGTGCCATTGTACCTTTCTACCAGGCCGTCCGTCTGTGGGTGGTAGACTGAAGTCCGTAGCTGATGAAGATCTAGGGGGGCACATACTTTCCTCATGAGTCTTGACATGAAGGGAGTGCCCTGGTCGGTCAAGACCTCTTTTGGGAAGCCCACCCGTGAGAACAGTTCAAGGAACTTTTCGGCTATGGCTTTGGTGGTTGGGGCTCTTAAGGGGAAGGCCTCTTGAAACCTTGTGGCATAGTCCACGATGACCAACGCATATTGGTTTCCCCTACTGGATTTTGGCAGGGGTCCAATCAGGTCCATGGCTACCCTTTCAAACGGTACCCCTATAATGGGCAGGGGTTGCAAAGGGACCACTGAGGGTCGATTGGTGTTCTTTCTCTGGCAAATATCACATGCTTGGCAGTGGATCTTGATGTCCTTAAACACCCCTGGCCAATAAAAGTGACGGCGTACATTTTGGGTGGTCTTTTCACTACCAGTATGGCCAGCTAACAGGTTCGTATTTGAGTAGTACATTATTTGCTCCCGGAATACGAGGGGTACCAATAGTTGTGGGGAATCGTTGGGGCTCCCTTGTCGATACAGTAAATCATTATTGATTAGAAACCTAGGGTATTTGGGGTTTGGGTCGTTCTGCGTATAGTGAGCCTGCTCCCATGTATTGAACAGGGTTGAGTCGTTGGCCTGTGAAAACATAAAACTATGGTCGGTGATCCAAGGGTCTGCAGTGACCAAAGCTGAGGTAGGAGAAGGGTAGGGTCTGGGTAAAGAGATCTAGGAAATGTTGATTATCTGTCCCTATTATAATCTCCTCAGGGAGAGTCTCTAGGACCCCTACTTTAACCACTTAAGTTCTTTCCTCTATGAGCTGTAGGGGAATGTATGCTACCGGATAGCCCTTAACGTCCCCATGTACACACTTTATATGTACCAGCGTCTCTGGTACCACCTGACTGGGCTGCACGAATGACCCTTGTACTACCCACTGCTTGCAGCCCGAATCTAGTAGGGCCCTTCTTTTCACCCCATTCACCCATTCACTTACATGGTAGGCTCCGCCTAACTCTGCGGTAAACATGATGGCCTTCGGAAGGTATCCTACTTCCATTGACTCTTCTGTGTTTCTTTGCTGGGGACATAATCTGGCTATATGTCCCCATGAACCACATTCGAAACATTGCGGCCCTTTGAAGCTGGGAATCTCGGGCCTCACAGGTCTAGAGGGGTACGAATCCGGTGTTGGGCGAGGTCTCCTTTCGAGCCAGGGTGGGGGTCTAGTAGGTTTTTCTTGTTCCCCTGGATACATCCGGGGCTGAGCCCGAGCAAAGGTGGATGCCATTTCCATGGCTTGGGAGGTGGTCAGGTTTGAATGTTGTCTCAGCCACTTATGTGACCCATATGGTAGCGCTTCCAGGTATCGTTCTAGATATATCTTATCCATAATTTCTTCTTTGGTGCTGGTCTGGGGTGTAAGCCATTTATCTGCGGCCATTTTTAATCAGAAAAAGAGGGTCTTTGGGTTCTCTCCAGGGGTGACTCTCTCCTTCTGGAACCGTACCTTTTATGCTTCATTGTCTAAACCTAAGAGTTTCAAAATAGTAGTTTTAATCCGGCTGAATGGTGTCTGCCCGGATGCATTGGCCCTCTGATAGGCCGCTTGGGCTTCATTGGTCAGAAGGGGTGCCAAAAAGAAAGGCCATTTATCCACAGGCCATCCACATGCCAGAGCAACCCTCTCTAAAGTGGTTAGAAAGGCATCAGGGTCTTCCCCTCGTATGTACTTTTTAAGTGAGATCCCAGAAGGAGTAGGATGTGGGGGTCGGGATTCTCTAGGAATGAGATTACCAGGATCCGCTATTAGTTTCTAAAGCCCCTCGATCTGTGATGAAACGGTACTTCTAAAGGTTTCACGGTCTGCCTGGGCCGAGGATAGCTGCTGCTGCTCAACTACCCAGCCCAGCTGCTCCTGCCCCTTCACGAGTGTCTGTAATAATTCCTCCATCTTAGCGTCACAGATGGTTAAGCAGTTGCCCGCATTCTCCACCACTTGTTGCGGGGTAGAAGAACACACGGGGACTTTAGGTGTAGTTAACGTGGGTTTTATTGATTGCAATAGCTGTCGCCGGCGGGTCACACTCCTGTAATAAGGTAAGGGGGGTCCCTTCTTGCCGGTGAGGTTTTCTCCTTCCTGGACTGCCCTCCGGTTCTCCACCTCCCCGCGGGACCTCTGGTAGGAATAGTTCCCCTTGACTCCATTGTGACCTCCGGGGTTAGGGGCAACGTGGGGAAAAGAAAGAAAAGACTTGCCTCAGTCAAGGGTTCGGATATGTATAGCCGAAAAGAGGAAAAGGAGTGAGGAGTCGCACAAGTGCACTAGTGCTCTCAAACTGAAAATAGTGAGACAACAGGGTGCTGATTGTGTGGGGACTCAGGGAGTGTCGGGATAATGCTGAGTGAATTACGGGGGTTTTAACGCCTTTCTACCCGCCCGGCCCATGATACGGGAACGCACCTGGGTGAGCCACGCTTCCCTTGAAGCGTGGCTGGGCGAAACGCCTTATCGTTGGCCTCCTGGCTCCTTGTGTTGCTGCCTCAACTCAGCTCCCTGTTCTCCCGCTCTCGACTCTCTCCTGTCTCCGTCCTCTCCTTCTTCGCCTTCCCAATCGCCGCCTCCGCTCCACACGTCCTCTCTACCTCCGGGTGATTCACACACCTGTTGGTCTCCGCCCCTGTGTTTTTCTTCCATTTCCCTGTCAAGTCAGGGGGTGTGTCTGGGCTCGAGTTCTGCCCAATTAAAGAAACAGTGTTCCTCGTCCCCGTGCTCAGATACCGGAAACGGGATGTCGGGTTCCTTTTTCCAGCTTTCAGCCTGCTGCATGGACAAGAGAGACTAGGGTTTGTCTGCACGTTTAGGTGACGTACTGGTGCCATAGGAGTCCTCTTCTGCCGCCCCGTCACACCCCGCAATAGTGGATGCAAATCAGGCAGGTTTTATTCCCCAGAGACAAACCAGCGACAACACTAAGCGCATCCTGCATATCATCGAAAAGGCTTTTCATGCTCAGGGGAATACATGCTGCTAGAGATTGACGCAGAGAAGGCCTTTGACAGGGTTCATTGGCCCTGTCTTAAACAGGTCCTCACGCACTTCAGGTTTGGGGAAAAGTGTAGGACACAAATCCTCAACTGTTATCATGTGCCAACGGCGACGGTCCAGCTTAGCGGCTACATTTCCACGCCCTTTCTGCTTAATAGGGGCACACACCAGGGATGCCCCCTGTCTGCCCTACTCTTCGCTCTCTACATGGATCCCATGGCCCAGAGAATACGCGGCCACCCAGAAATTACCGGGGTGATGTTCGGTGACTACCGTCATACCATTAGCTTGTACGCAGAAAGACTGGCCATGGCCTTGCCGGCCTTCTTGGGAGAGCTTGAGTGCTTCAGGCCACCTCGGATTTTCAGATTAATGTCAGGAAGTCACAGACACTCAGTCTTTCAGTGCCGGCACACCTAGTCAAACAGCTGGCAAACCAGTACTCCATTCAATGGGCTGCAGAGGCGATCTCTTATTTAGGGATAAACCTCGCCACAACCACGCAGGCAACAGTTGTCATCAATTGCCAAATATTGCTCAGGCAAATTCGTAACGACTTTGGGAGGTGGAAACGCCTTCAGATTTCCTGGTTAGGAAGGATATCAGCAACCAAAATGAATATCCTCCCCAGCATACTCTATCTCTTCCAGACCCTCCTCTTGCCTCCTCCCCGGGCATGATCGCTAAACTCCAAGCCGAACTTTCACAGTTTATTTCGCAAGGCAAGAAATCACATTTTAAGAAGACTCTGAGCTACCCTCCTCCTGAAGCCGGGGGTCT
Source organism: Lissotriton vulgaris (assembly GCF_964263255.1). Classification (NCBI taxonomy): domain Eukaryota; kingdom Metazoa; phylum Chordata; class Amphibia; order Caudata; family Salamandridae; genus Lissotriton; species Lissotriton vulgaris. The sequence continues at coordinate 39,147 of NW_028245869.1, read as the reverse complement.
GGGTATCACAGACCTTCATTTATACTACCAGACGGTGCAGCTACGCTACTTAGTCGAGTGGGGCTGACCTGAGTCCGAGAAGCACTGGCTTAAACAGGACAGGGCAGTGCCTGGAACGTCTCTCTGGTAGGTCCCCTTTCTGAAGAAGGTGCACCGACCACAAAATGTATATTGTTTGCCGATAACGACTATGATAGCCTGGGACCAGACTAGTACTAGACATGGCCTGACCACCTTCCCATCTCTGATGACCACCCTACTCAACAACCCAGACTTCACCCTGGGGACAGAGACTGAGGGGTTTGTGGGGTGGAGACAATCACCTTGCCGCTCCATGGGCAACTTCTTCGATACTGAGGGTGTGCTCTCCTTCCCCCAGATGCGCGAAGAGTATGGGCTTCGGGAGTCGGATATATCCCACTATTTACAACTCCGACACTGGATTGTACATCGACAAAATAAACCTAATGAACAACTGCACCTTACCCAAAACACAAGATGATTACTTGCTAAAACTTCAGAAAAAGGTCTTATATCCGAATTGTACACACCTTTGATAGAAAATAATAAGCATACACATAATACTGGGCAGGTCAGGTTGCAGGATAAGCTGGGGAGGACACGGAGTGTCAAGGAATGGGGAGAGATATCACACATAGTTAGACGCACAGCTAGTAACAACCCTGTTGTAACCTTCATTCATTGCATTTATGGTCAGCTGTCTAGCTTATCCGTGTTCCTCTGTTTCCCCTCCCTCACCTTCCCCGTTCATTGGTTATTGCCTGCCTACGTCATGACTATCATTAGGCAGTGTTGTTCACGGGCCGTCATTCGAGCCCCAGCTGTTCATTATACCGGTCCTGCATCCGCGGGTCTTTGTATTTAATAAACTTACTAATTAAATTCAATTGACGCAGTGTCCTATGTGGTATGACACATCAGATGGCGACAAGGACGGGACTCTAAAGAGTTTTTCAAGGCCCGCCGGTGTTTGACAGAGGATCGTTTTTTCTCTTCAAAAGTTTTCATAAGGCAAGTTATTTAGATTGTCTTTTTCGGGGCAAAGTATTCAGCGCTAATTCACTCATTTACTTTCTCATGTGAGGTGTAGTTAAGAAGCAAAAGAGTGTTCCTTTGGCTCAAGACTCTGCGATCTTCAAAAAGTTAATTTCAGGCAAGTTACGATATTTCGAATTTTGCCAAAGAAATTTTCAAAGCGCTAATCCATTCATTCATCTACTTTCTTCTATGTGCTGACGTGCTGATATGTTACAAGTTCGACAGCGTTTTCGAGGAAGCAGTTCGCATTTCTCCTCAGCTGCAAACTGTCAACTGTCACGTCGATTTCAACATCGGCCGTTGGAATCTTCAGCGTAGAGTCTGTCAGCCAGGCATTTCTATCAGCTGTAACTGACATTGGGTGATGTGGTTGCTGACGTCATCGCGCAGCCTACGATCCTGATCGTGACTCCATTTTGTTTTCAGGAATTTAGTAGTCTTCTCTCAGGACATCGTTATTCATGTGAGGAACTTAATGTTACACGCTAAACACGGATATTTACCTGTTTCCTAGGTTAATATCTTTTCTTCATCAAAAACGATTTGATTTAAAAAAAAAAAACAAAGCCTAGTATTTCGTAGTACTTTTTAAGAAAGTATAATATATTTAAATATTTCTCTGCTCTCTTTGAATTTATACGTTTTAAAAATAGAGTTTACTGTGAAGAAAGAGATAGAAGGAAGAGTGGCAGAAATGTCTACAAATACAAATATAAGTGCTCCGGCTCCATTTTTGAATGATCCAGGGAAACCAAGTATGAAGTGGAAAAACTGGTTGAGGGCTTTTGAAAATTATTTGGCCGCAATAGATGGGAAGAAGTATGAACCTGAGAAGAAGGTAGCAATTTTATTTGGATTATTGGGAGCAAATGGTCAGGAAATTTTTGATAGTTTGCCTGAGTATGTGCCACCCCCGGGTCAATTCATTCCATTAGATGAATACCAAGAAGCGTTGAAATGTTTGGAAAAACAGTTTGGAGAGGAGCCTAATATATTGATCGGTCGTCATCATTTTACTATGCGAAAACAACTAGAAAATGAAACTGTTGAGGAGTATATAGGGGCGTTGCATGTTCTAGGAACCAAGTGCGAATATAATGACATGGTGGATGTATATATTAGGGACCAGTTTGTTTTCCATTGCCATGAAAAGAAAATTCAAGAGAGACTGTTGTCGTGTAAAAATCCTCCTTTACAAGAGGCGATAGATATAGCCAAGGGGATTGAGAGATCGCTTCAAACTTCAAAAGTCTTATCTGCTTCTTCAAACTCAAGGTCTGATGTATATGCTGTTAATGATTTCAAACAAAGAAATGCAAACTATGAAAGGAAAAATAGAGATGGCAGGGGCACAGAGTTAGGTTTTATTATATGTTATAGATGTGGCTCAAAGAACCATAAAGCAGACTTTCAGGGATGCCCAGCACAAAGTAGGAAGTGTACAAAATGTATGAAAATTGGTCATTTCGCAACGAGTTGTAATAATTCCAGACCACAAAAATTCCAGAAGGTAAAAGTAAGTTATGTTAATGAGTTTGAAGAAGACATGTGTGCTAATATTGTTCTGTCTATTGATGACCAAACTGAAAATATCAAGGGTCCTTTAGGTATTGCACACATTGGAGAAGTAGAAGTCAAGATCATGGCCGATTCAGGATCACCGATCACTATTATTTCGCATGTTAAATATGCAAAATATTGGCCAAATACAGACTTGTTAGCCACAGATATAAATGCTAAAGCATATGGAGAGTTTGAGATTAATGCATTGGGGTATTTTTATGACTTGTTGAATATAAAAGGTAGAGTGATTTCCACCAAAATCTATGTGGCTGAAAAAGGAAAAGACATCGTAGGATGGAAAGACTCAGCTAAGCTAGGAATTATAATTAAACCGGGTGCAGATGACCCACTTGTGTTGGATGAAAACTTTGTACAAGCATCTATTTCTTTGGTAAGTCAAATGTTAACTGATGATATGGAAAATATTTTTAACAAATATGAATCTCTGTTCGACAATAGAATTGGTTGTGTTAAAGGATTCGAACACGAAATTAAGCTGAAGAAAGGTGCTATACCAGTTAAACACAAGGTAAGGGCAGTTCCTTTATCAGTAAAATCTGAATTGCAAGTACACCTCAACAAGCTGGTAGAAGAAGAAGTAATTGAGCCAACCAATTCTTAATAGTGGATTTCGGCTATTGTTTTAATTAAAAAGAGAAATGGTGAGATCCGCTTATGTGCAGATTTGAGGTCATTAAATAAAAATATTATTATTTGGCAGCCACCAACAGATCTAGATATTTTTCAATTATTGACCTCAAGTCTGCATATCATCAAGTGCAGTTGTCAGAGGAGTCAAAAGAGTTAACCACATTCATCACTCCTTTAGGGGCATTCAGATTTAAAAGACTTCCGTTTGGGATAGCTTCTTCAGTCAGTGTTTTCCAAAAATTGATGGAAGCGATTTAGAAGGGAGTTGACGGAGTACAAAAATTCCAAGATGACATTTTTATACATGCAAAAAAGTAGAGGAACATAATGAAAGTTTGGATACTGTGCTCAGCAAATTGTATGAGAGAGGTATGACTGTATCAAAGAGCAAATGTAAATTTTTAAAAACAGAAGTTGAGTATTTAGGCCATGTTTTAAGCTGTGATGGTATCAGACCCAAGCTTGATTTAGTTAAAGCTATAAATGAGGCCCCTAAGCCCTGTGATAAAGATGCTCTTAGATAATTTCTCGGACTTAGCGAGTATTATTCGCGGTTCGTGGAGAACTACTCGGGTAAAGTTGAACCTCTACGAGTATTGTTGCGCAAAGGAGAGAAATATGTTTGGACAGAAGACCAAGATAGTTCATTTAAAATAATTAAAAATGCCATACTGAAGGCACCAACTTTGAAGCCGCACAATCCAGATGGGCATATTGTTACTGTGGATGCAAGCTCAGTGGGAATCGGAGCAGTATTCACACAAAGGGTTGGAAAAGAAAATCATACCATTGCATTTATTTCTAGAAGGTTACAGGAATCTGAAAGACACTACAGCACCATAGAAAGAGAAGCCTTGGCTTGTGTCTGGGCGGTTGAGAAACTGAGAATGTATCTATGGGGCAAAAGCTTTGACTTAGTTACAGATCATAATCCCCTTACTTTTCTTATGGATGGTTGTGGTAGAGGTAATGGAAAAATGTCTTCTAGGTTGATCAGGATACTTTCAAAATTACAAGAGTATAACTTCACTATCAAGCATATTTCTGGAAAATGTAATTTGAGAGCCGATTGTCTATCACGTCTTCCACTTGAATGTGATGATTATAAGGAATTTGATGACACTGAATGTGTAGATTCTTTTGTAAACAGTAGTAATCAATTTAACAGTATTTGTGAGGAATCTGATCGGGTGTCACAGCTTAATGATGACCCTGTTTTAAGTAAAGTCAAATTATGTATTTCCAGTAGCTGGCCCCCAGTAAGAAATTTGAGCACGGGTCTGATAACTTATGCACAAGTGGCGGATGAGTTAAGCATCGAAGATAGTTTCATTTTGAGAGGTGAACTTTTGGTACCCCCACCTAAGGTAAGAGGCATACTCTTGCAAAAAGCTCACAAAACACACTTGGGATCTACATTAACCAAGAAAGTGCTTAAACAATATTATTGGTGGCCAGGTTTGGACTCAGAAGTAAATTCATATGTAGAATCATGTGCCACCTGTTTGAATTCAGATAAACGTTGGAAGTCCAGAGTACAAGAGTTGCAGTTAGTGGATATACCATCTTCCTCTTGGAATAAAATAGCCATAGATTTCTCTGGCCATTTCATGCTTTAGAAAGTACTTGTAAGTTCTTAATAGTTGTGTGTGACTATTACAGGAAATGGGTCTATTTCAAGTTTGTTCCTAACATAGAATTTAAAAGTGTTATCCAATTTCTAGAACAGCTTTTTTCAATTGAAGGGTTGCCTCAAATCTTGGTGTCAGATAATGGCAAGCAGCTGACATCGGAAATGATGACGACCTTTTTAAAGAAAAATCAGATTACACAAGAAAAGACTCCATTGTACTCTCCCAGATCCAACGGGCAAGTGGAGCGTGTAAACAGGTTTATTAAAGATGGAATACAAATGGCCCTGGCTAACAACTTATCGGTTGTAGAATTCACACAAGAGAGAGTGGACATGTTTAACAGAACTGTCAATAACGTTACCAATTTTTCCCCTTTCTTTCTTATGAGAGGTAGACAAGCCGTCACAAGCATCTCACCCAGGCTTTCTGTGTGTCAAAAAGGGAAAAGTGACTTTACTGTTGTGGATGATGATAGCCTAAAAGTCAAGCGTTCTATCTGCAAGCAACAAATGAAATCCCAAAAATACTATGATGATACGCATGAAGCAGTTTACAAAGACATTGCCGTAGGAGATTGGGTAATAGTCAAAAAAACGGTTGTAAAGCAGAAAGGAGAATCTAAATACTTTGATCCTAGCAAAGTTGTAGAAGTATCAGGAGGAGCAGTTCGTGTGTCGGATTTGGGGTGGAGGAGTAAGAGTGATGTGATCAAAATCAAAAGTTTTCAAAAGAAATTGATGTCTGGATCTAAAGATCAGAATGCAGAGTCACTCGCAGATAGCTTTTGGTATGAGGTAACATCTAGTAATGAGAATATTGTTAATGGTAATGAGTCAGAATTTTGTTCCTCTTTAAATCTCAATGGCGGTATTTGCCAGCCTAAAGACACCACTAATGTTGCATTAAGATCAAATAGAGTATTGTGATTAGAAGATGCTTCCACTAGCACCCAAGAGTCAAATTCCCAAGGTTCTGCAGCCAATGAATACAACGAATGTAGTAGTTTGCAGAATGAGCAGGAATTGTTAGTTTCCCCAAAAACTGGCGAATCTGCTAGTACAAGTTCAGGAAGGGTGGTACAAATTCCATGCAAGTTTAGATATTTTATAATGTATTGAACTCTATATCTGTTTTGTTCTTTTGGAAAAAAGGGAGATGTTGTAACCTTCATTCATTGTTTTTATGGTCAGCTGTCTAGCTTATCCGTGTTCCTCTGTTTCCCCTCCCTCACCTTCCCCGTTCATTGGTTATTGCCAGCCTACGTCATGACTATCATTAGGCAGTGTTGGTCACGGGACGCCATTCGAGCCCCAGCTGTTCATTATACCGGTCCTGCATCCGCGGGTCTTTGTATTTAATAAACTTACTAATTAAACTCAATTGACGCAGTGTCCTATGTGGTATGACACATCAAACCCCCTCTCTGAAACTCACAAAAGTATCCACATTATTGTACACATATTGTACAGTATTACACTCCGGTAAGACTCCACAGGGTCAAACCCACACAAATTGTGGATTGCTGGTGGGGATGCGGGAGACAAGTGACCTTGACGCACATTTTTTGGGAATGCCCCCCAGCTCCAAAAGTAATGGCGCAGGTACTGGACGACATAGATAGCCATTGGGGCACCCAATTGCCGTGCTTCCCAGCTTACATACTTCTGGATCTTCCAAACTCGCTCAAATAACTTTTAAAATCCAGATACAGGCAACAGATAGGCATTGTACTAGTAGCTGCTATCCAAAAAATTCTCAGCCACTGGGGCTCTCCACAAATTCCTATTCACACTAACTCGCTTCAAAGGTTATGGCATATCTTGGGATTGGAAAAGATCACAATGTCTCTGGCTGGGAAGGTAGCCACATTCAGGGACCTTTGGAGTCCTACGTGTCACTGCTGTCACAGAAATTCGGGGATTTGACTTGCCCAAGATACTTCCGACTACTGCGTCTACCAGAGGCGAACCAGCCGCCACTAATTTCAAATCACGGAGGAAAATCAACGATTGTATGTCTTTAGCGTCCCTATGTGTGGGTGAGGTAAGGAGGGAGGGGGTGGCTCGGAACGTGTTAGGAACTTTCTGCCAGCACGCAATTAGCAACAATAGGTTAGGCCTCACCAGAGGTTACGTATGGTTGTTTGTGAATCTGCTGTTGGCACTGTCTGTTTTGTTAGTATAAAAATTCAAGATCACAAGGCAGCCCTAATACCATGTTCTTTTAGTCACTCATATGGGTAGTGTAAAATCATGCTCCAGTCTACATGTGACACATATCTTTCATGTTACTGCCCTCTACACCATATTACTGCACTTTTACTAAAGATTCAGATACAACAACCTAAGTTAATCATTTATTACCATGTGAAAGAGACGGAGCACATGCACTGGGAGGGGTGTAGCACCCCCCCAGAGCTACATGTGACAAACATCTGATCCCATGAAACTAAGCAATTTAGGGAGACCACACACAAAGGTGAATTCCCATACACGTGGTAAGGTAACATCTTCCAATTGCAGTGTACTTCCGCCAACATGATTCTGACAAAGTCAGAATTACTGCTCCCTTTTTGCTTGTTTAGTTTTGCTGGTGGTAATTCTGTTGCTGGTAATACTGACAGTGCCAAATTTATTATATCAACTCAGAATCTACATAATATATATTATCACTAATCTATAAGTCAACGTTAAAATCAAGTCCTACTTAATTGTATACATGGGATTACTGGGGTAATTAAGACCCCAGTAGTAAAACATGTGCAAATAATACATGTGCAAGGCACATGTGTATTTTTGGACCATATTTAACACTAGTGGTACAAAATAGCCAATAACTTTCAAAAGTGGCGCTTGGGCCCATTTCCAGGTGTTTGCATGCCATTTTAATGTTTTTCATGGGTAGGTCTACTTCAAGGTAAAAGCCTTTGTGTAACAGAAGAAAGAGAGCAGTGCGGGTTCTGCTCCAAACATACACCAGTGTGTAAATGGGCAGAATACCATTTTAGCATCACCTCTACGGCTTAAAATACTCCTACATTTTCACAACCATCTCATGTTTACATATTAGATATGCTCTGATAGAGACAAAATCAAATAATTTTTTGGGGGAAAAATTGGTGGAGAGGAGAGTTTTTAAAGAATAATGTAAAGAAAAAGGGGAACCCCCTGCTAACCTAAGGCACCTCAAAATGATTTAATTCACAAGCATATATTGATGAGAAAACACATTTAACAAAGAGGGAAAACACAAACACATGGAGGGTATATCATAAACATATTTTCATTCTTTTTCAATCCGTGTTTTGTAATATAGTTAACATATCAAAAACATTAAGCCAATGTATCTTTACTAATATAATAAAGAGAGAGCCCTAACCTTTGAGGTGGGTAATCTCAGGAACCACAGCACCAATCACAACACCCAATACAGCGTTTGAAAGGGCAGTTGCAGCAGAAGGACATAGGCTATGCAGACGCCCGCCATACACATTTAAAAGGTAAAAGAACCGTGCCAGCAAAGTAGTCCCTTGTGGGCCTGTCTGCGTTGTGCTGGGGGCGTGACAAACGCTGGGGGTGTGTGGTACGTTCCGTCCTTCATGCCATGTCTCATATTGTGTGCTAATCCCACCCTGCTCCCTTTAAAAACCCCTGCACCCCATAATCATAACCCACCCTTACTCCTTAAAATACCCCAACACTCTTAAACACTAACCCATCTTAACCCCATAAATATACCTTGTACCCCAAAACACAAACCTATCCCTAAACCCTAAAAATACCCCTGTACCCCAAAACCCAAACCTAGCCCTGAACCCTATAAATACCCCTGTACCTCAAAACCCAAACCTACCCCTGAACCCTAAAAATACCCCTGTATCCCAAAACCCAAACCTAGCTATGAACCCTAAAAATACCACTGTACCCTAAAACCCAAACCTACCCCTGAACCCTAAAATACCCCTTTACCCCAAAACCCAAACCAAGCCCTAAACCCTTAAAATGTCCCTGTACCCCAAAACCCAAACCTACCCCTGAACCCTAAAAATACCCCTGTACCCCAAAACCCAAACCTACCCCTGAACCCTAAAATGCTCCTGTACCCCAAAACCCAAACCTAGCCCTGAACCCTAAAAATACCCTGTACCCCAAAACCCAAACCTAGCCCTGAACCCTTAAAATACCCCTGTACCCCAAAACCCAAACCTACCCCTGAACCCTAAAAATACCCCTATACCCCAAAACCCAAACCTAGCCCTGAACCCTAAAAATACCCCTGTACCCCAAAACCCATACCTATCCCTAAACCCTAAAACTACCCCTGTACACCATAACCCAAAACTATATCGGAACGCTTAAAATACCCAAACACCCCAAAACATATACCTCAGTACCCCAAAACATATACCCCTATACCCATACTTACCTTATCAAAACAGTTTTTTAAAAACATGCTTTTATCATTCATGCATTTACATTGAATTTCGTTGTAAATGTATGCATGGTAAAGGCATATAAAATGTAATGCCATCCGTTATAATGGCATTGCGGAGTCATGGTACTTTCGTAATGAAAGTATGCGGATTGATGGTATGCGGAAAGAAAGTTGCGGAATAATGGGTGTTTACCTTCCCCCGGTAAGTACATTGGTGGCACGGCGGCCCACACCTGCAGCAACATACTCATATTTTTCCACCACCCATTTGAAAAATGCACAGGTCTCTCTCATTGATGGCCAGCACTGACATACGCTTTTAGACACACCTCCCGCCACAAGTTCTAGAATTTAGACTTTAGAGCTGGGGAGCTACGTTTGAATCTCGGCATCAGCTCAACATCCTGTGATTCCAGGCAAATCGCTTTGTATCCCCGTGCCTACCACAAATGAATGTGTTCTTCTGTAATGTAAATTGTGCTCAAGCCATGTTGTCGAGTTTGCGCTATATAATATTGCAAGGAAAAATAAAGTAGGGAAACTCGAGTTCACACACTACTGAACGCGCACTCTTAAGTGCATCAGCAGTGCACTGCGAATCGGAGCGTTTCACAGGCCTGTCACAGATAAGAAATGCTATCAAAACGAAATCCTACAAAACAATATACCGCTGGCCGGCAGCAATAAATACCCGGACAACGTCGGGATGGGCTTCTAGTTCTTCATAAAGCCTAAGAAATTTTCAACACAAATTACTTTCGGATCATGAGTCATTCAAAACCCACCCACTGCTAGTACAGCAGAGTACATCTAGTAAATACAGCAATGGTATTTTCATGAACTACAGGGGATAATTTAATCATCAGAAGACAATACAATAACTAGATTTCATTTTACATCAAACTTCATATGGCTTTTGTTCAGGTATGAAACGTTTAAAATCTAGAGTTTTAAAATAACCGTTTTAAAAGCATGCATTATTGCTTTAAATGTCAACAGATGTCATATGTCTTGCTATGTGATTGTTAAAACTATAACAGAGTAAATATCATGGTGAGCCTGCTGAAGATGTGTGACACTATTATTCACTATATTCACAAAATGTGAAAGTTAACCTCTTCCACGCTCAAGACGAGCCCCCTTTCCCCCCGCAGCGGAGGGGTTAAACTATAGGAATGAAGAGTGGATATTCCGGTTCACAATGACATTGTGAGATTGTCGCTGAAGAGTGATGTGCATTAGTCTAACAAAAGTCAGACATTCCCCCAATTATCCTCTTGCCTATTAACAATCTTTCTCAAATATTGTTCTAAGAATTGATAAGTTATTTTCATCTGATTGTCTAATTTTGAATGTAATACTGTAGAAATATGCGCTCACCCAAATACTTCCAAAATATCATGGTAAACTGGAATCTTTAATCGCTTACTAAAATTGAGGAAAGTCCAGGGTAACAAAAACCCCTTTTAAACACACCTGTGAAAATAATGCATGTAAAGCCATAATAAACTAATATGAAAAGATCAAAAAACAGTCATCCAATTCTTCCATCCCCAATGGTGAGCAGGGTCTGCACTGTGTTATTAGTCGCCAGCTCTGACCGTGCTTGCCCCCTCCACCCTCAAGGTACTGTAGCGCATGTGTGAGCACCCCATATGTTAGGAATAGCACACCTGGCAGCTCTTAGACCGCTATCAATCTGTCAAGACTTCGCCAGGTGGTGCCCCTTCATGTTATTCCCACAATGTGTTGATCCCTGCCTCCAGCCAGACTCACATATGCTAAGTCTTGAAGTAGCCTCCATGCAGCATGAGCCGTCCCACTATGGGCAATGCTGGTACATACACCCCCAGCTCTGTACCCATGCATAGCGCCCTCCTCCAACATCTCAGGCCAATCAACCGAAGTTTGGGTCTTCTGGCCGGAGTCAGTTTGACATCCATCATTAATGCCACTTCTGGCTCCCTAAGTTCTGTAATATTGCGTCCCGTCAACTACCTTGCCTGCCATTGTAGCTGTGCTGCCATGTAATAGAGCCAAAAGTTTGGCGCTAGCTGGAGCTTGCAGAGTGCCATGCGGTGCCTACTCCCATCCCATATCAGCTTTCGCAGCAAGAGGTTGAGATTTAAACCAAGTCTGCGACATCCATTTTGGGAGGTTTGCAAAATGGTACAGCACTCTTGGTACTATAACCATCTTAGACAGGGCTATGCAACACCTGCTACCTTTCTAGACATCTGACCTCCTCTCTAGTGGGAGAAAGCCCTGTTCTAAGTGAGGTTCTGTAAATTCTGCCTTGTCCTGTGAGGTTATGGTTCCGTCACGATTTTGGTGATGTTGTACCGTATTTAGTAAGTACGGCTAATATGGAGGGAATTCGTCACGTTAAGTAGCGAGTTCATTACGTATTCAGAGACTTTGTCTCGAATATGGGTTCCATTTTGTCCGTGCCTCCATTTTGTTTTGCCATCACGTAGGCCCGTGAAAGTAACCAAACGAACAAAGTTGCATGGGCTTCGTTGTTCATGCACTTATTAACTAGGTTCTTCTTGACTTGTGAGTGAACTATAAGAAACTGACCCCTTCACCTGAAACTGACCTCGCTAAGCCAATTTCCTTGGTTGATCGTTGTCTGAGATTGCCAATCAATGTTCAGGACATCATTAACTTTTAGTTTCTTTACACATGCCTTATCTTGCTTGTTATCTGTCATTGTTTCCTTTATATGTTTCTTCATTACATGCATTGTTCTTTCAATTATGGGTTTGTCCGGCTTGTGGAGATTGAATTTGGGACATTCCTAATAATTAACTTGTGGGTTGGGACAATGTAAATTGAGGTTTTTGCTATGTGATGCTGCGTGGGAAAATGTATCTTATTGGCTAGAATTTTGTGCAGTGGGTGTGCATTTGTAATGTGAATATTGGGTATAAAAAGGGATGTTTCGCCTAACAAAAATTGAACAGTCTCCTGAGTTGTACACCGTGTTGTATTTCTAGGATTTCTGTTACTAGCTGCAGCTAATAAATTTGGTCTTTGATGCCACCCAGAAGTATTCTGTGTCTCTGTATACCAAGACAGGTGAATCCGAAGACTTTGGGCGTGCCCCTGGCGCCGCTGGTTTTAAAACCCGGTCCTTCAACTGGCGCCCAACGTAGGGCGACTTCAGCGGACCGGTCCAAGCCCGAAGATTGTGAGGAGCTTCGTGAGGAAATTCTGGAGGAGGGCCCCCAATTCATCGACCCCTGTATGTCGACTGTGGACCGAAGGTTTTTATTGCGAGTCTTCCCCCTTTCCGACGGCTGCGAAGGACTGCTGCCCTGACTGTCGCCCTGTCTTGGATCCTCCTGTGATGATTTGTAATGCGAGACGTTAGATGGTCTTCTGGTGACGTGACAGACATTTTGGTTAAGTATAAGTGCGTCGCTCCCACGACTTTGTTTGGTTTCTTGGTTTTGATTTGTTTATTGCAATTACCAAAGCCGAGGGGCTCCTATATTTGTGAGTATATGGTTTTTGATAACCCCTTGAAGTTTGAAGCTAGATTAGTGAGCTATAAGATGCCTGGTCTTAGCAAATTTAGGAAATGGTTTTGTTGCAGTTGTAATAGGGATTCCCGATTGGAGGACTCGTGTCCGATACCTCCGGTTGGAACTCCAGCTTATGAGCTCTATTCAAAGCATGGCATGGGTCCAATTACGTTTAATGAAGTATGGATCCACTATACGAAGAAAGATGGTGTCTTACGATAGCCCCAACATGGTAGTTTCGAATCAGAGGTTTTAGATAACCTAGAAGTTGCGCTATTTAGGAAGAAAGCCCGGCTGGCGATGTTTGACTCTTTCCGCCTCTGGCGTAAGGAAGCCAAACAGCGAGAAATTAAGCAAGCTAAGAGAGATAGGAAAGAAAAGAATATATCGATAATACAAGCTGCTAGGCAGTTTAAGGTAGATGAAGAAGATCGTGCGATTGAGGTGTCAGACAGACAACATTGCATGGCCATTGACTAATGTTATCCGGCTTTTGCCACTGATGGAGCGGTAATGTCTTCTGGTAGTTTCTCAATGCAAAACCTTCATGCTACGTCTAATTTACAGCTCAAAAGGTGTTGGGCTCTTCACACCATGTATTACCTTCAGGAGACTTTTAAATAAAGATGAACAGTCAAAATACAATTATTATTGTAAGCCAATAAAGAGAGTTGTTGATTATTTTAAAGGGTTTTATTTTCTAGTCAAAAAGTTAATGTTTCTCTGACCATTTATTTATTAGTAAAATATCAATCAGGTTACAGAATTTGGAAAACAAGAAAAATAGCATTAATACAGAACATATTACAGCCTGCATATAAGCATTACATGTAGGAAAGAAAATGTTGCGCAAAATTTCAGTCAAAACTCTTAAATTGTTTCTAAGAAAAATAGTCTTGCAAGGCTAATCAAAAACAAATAGTTTGCAAAAAAATCTCCCATTAAGAGAGATAAATGCATAAGACAAATACATCTTTTCAGACCTAATTAATTAGTCAAAGCATAAACTTAGAGTTTAGCATCTAATTCTATTTTAATCAGCTGCACTCTCTGTCTGTCTGTGTCTAAAGAGCAAGCAGGGAGTGAGATAGCCTGCCCTTCACCAGACCTCAAAGGAATGTGGCCTGCAGTGCCAAGATATGTCGTGGAAGCAAGAACCCTCCCCCTGACTCTTCTCGGACGCCCATGCACCAGTGACGATCTTGTACCTAACCCATAGGATGTCTGGCCTAATCTGTTCCTTCTCTCAAGAGCTCACACACCCCCCTAATGAGCCTAGAAGCCAGCTGAGCTGAGAAAGCCAGCCCCTCCTACGGAGAGGTCAGAATTTATACACAAAATTTTGGCAGACTACACAAAATGTTTCAACTTCAGGAAAACCTGTACGTGATTGGTCAGTCATGATGGCATGAGTTCTCACAACACTGGCTCATTCTAAAAAACCTGACTTTACCAGTTTTAACAAAAGAAGCATACATGAATAATACATTTATAAACATTTACAACATTTACTAGGAAAAATGTTTCTATAGTTTTCCATCCTTCCTGTCACAGTGCAGTCAGATGGATACTTTTAACTAACTGGTACATTGGCACAGTAACAAGAATGTACAGTTCAAGATGTCCTTGACTCCTTCCGCAGTTTGAGTCAAGCTGCCACAGTCTGCGCATGCTCTCTTCTCTTTCAAAGTAAGCCATAGCCTTGCTGGTTTCACAGGCAGCCATTTAATGGTAGGCCCCAAAAATAAAACAAACACAAAGATAACATTAATTTCATGTAAATCAGCCCATTATGTTTCCCAACTCCATACTAATACCCCTTATAAATGTTTACCTAGCCAAGCTACTGGTGTAAAAACAGCTTTTCTATTATTTATGACAACATGCAAAATAAATGTGCGATGTACAACAAAGAAAAAGAGGTGTTATTAACTGAAAATATTTATCAAAATATGCAACAAGTCAAAGTATTTTAAGACAGAAATAGTACATTTGCCGCCTGATTCATCAACGGGCCGTTTTGCGAGCCCCTAATAGCGAATCATAGCGATTCGCTATTAAGGACTCGCAAAACGGCATTCATGTAGGAATCGCATAATAAAATGCGATTCCTACTGATTCCTTATTTGCGATTAGCAAATTGCTAATCGCAAATAAGGAATAACTCGCCATTCATTCCTATGGGCCAAAAGGCCCATAGGAATGAATGGGGAGTATTCCTTATTTGCGATTAGCAATTAGCTAATCGCAAATAAGATTGCGATTTGAAGGGTGCCAGGGGTGTCCACAGGACACCCTGTAGCACCCCTCAAATGAAATGTGACACAGGTGTTGCACACACACATGTCCAAAGGACATGTGTGTGTGTAACATGCAACTCAGAAAAATGCATTTAAATGCATTTTTCTGAGTTTTCGCAATTTACCGCGAGGTTTGACCTCGCGGTAAATTGCGTCCAAAAATAGCGAATTCGCAATTTTATATTGGGTCATGAATATCATTTAAGGAATCTCAAATTGAGATTCCTTAAATGTGATCGCAATTTGAAAAATCGCAATTTTTTCCGATTTCTCATTTTGCGAGTACATGACCCAATGATGAATTTCTAATGCAATTTTTGCGGGCGCAAACGGCCGAATTCTGCGATTCGCACCGTTTGCGCCCGCAAAAATGCTTCATGAATCTGGCTGATAGACTGCAAGGGATGAGCTGGGAAGAGAGAAACACATTCTATTAATCTTCAAAGCTAAAAAGGTCACTTTTCTCTACATTGCAAAAACACATGTTAATTCTGCAAAAGAATTACAGATTGAATAGGCCTCACTTTCATGTTTTTCATGTGCCATGTTTTTAACTTGCACCAAAAGGTGCGTGGCAATTTAAATGCAGTCTGTCAGATCATATATAACCAAGCTCAAATGTTTTAGTGCAGAGTTCTGTAAGTAGCTTCTTGGAACAGTTAATCTTCTTTAAAATAAGTAACTAAAATAATAAAAAAGGATTCAACAGGACAGTTTCAGCATTTCTTTTCTCGTCATCAGCTTGCCATCAGAATGGCTCATACAGTGTGTCATTCTCTACCTTTTCAATGCAAATTAGACTACTTAGGTGCTGAGAAATTCTGACAGAGCACCATCAATCTCTTGCACTTTTTCAACCAATGCCTTTCACTCTTATTTTCACTTTGATCAGATTCAGATGTTTCACCACAGCATCTCTCAGATCAAAGCTGTTGCACCATCCATTATGCAGATCTTGTGTAGCAGCTGCAATCTGGTGAGAAACTGCACACTGTACATCCACCAGACCTACACAGCAATGGCTAGTGTTCTCATCAGTGTTTTCCATAAGTGCATTTGCATATGTATTTTCAAGCCACCTTTGTGTTGCTGAAACACAGTCTTTTGCAAAAGGTAACTCAGTGCTGCCATTGTGTTGCTTTATTATGCTTGACACTTCAGGCAGAGAACTACAATCCTTTCCTTGTCCAATCTGTTGTTCTGCACCCATTATCTTTGAGACCACATTATGATCTGATTTCAGAGAAACCTGCAATCTATACCTGTGCATCAGTCTTTGCAATAACACTTTGCCACTATGCAGTTGTCATTTTTCTCAAAAACAGTTCTGATACAACCCTATTGTGCTGCTTCAAAAGCATTTTCTTGAGCCTCTTTTAATTCATCTATGAAGATTCCATAGAATGTACATGCTAACGGAACACAAATGTGTGCAACTGAATAAGCATTTCTCTCTCCCATGAGAACAGTGACTCCCATTTGAGCAGATATACTGCATGTTATAGTAAGGGCAATCAATTTCGAATTTTGGGCTGAGGTAACTACTGAAAGCCATGAAGCTTTGACAACATAATGTATAAGGAGCACAGCATGTGCTGCTTTTAATGTGTCACCTTTCAAACATGAGCCATCTACAAAATGGACATTGTTGGGCTGACTCATGCATTCATCATTAAAGTCTGAATTTGGCTTTATGCATATTTTCATGATATTTAGACACTCCTATTCAGTTTCATCACAATCCAATTCATTTGCTGACATTTTTGTGAAGTTAGGGTCAAAGGTCATTGGGCAATACATCACAGACCTTTGAACACAGTCCTCTTTTTGAATAGGCAATGAGAGAGTGCAGCCCTCCCTCTCACTGCAAATTGGTGTATTTTCTTTCAAATAAACTTTCATTCATAGTGCTGGGGCGCAACATTCTTTCTCTTTCAACTCTAGGAATGCTTTTGTGCAATTGTTGTCCAATGGAAGCGGATCAGACACATCCTCATGTGTCAGCCTCAGTAAAGGCTTAGCCACTAGGGAAAGGTTTAGTAACCACTCTCTACAGCAGCTAACCATTCCCAAAAATGTCCTGACTTCTTTCTTTATTTGAGGTGGATTTATCTTGGAAATGATTTCCACCCTTTATGGTGACCCCTTTCTACCTCCCTTTCCAATTTTGTGTCCCAGGTATTCATCTTCTTTTTGACAGTACTCCTGACTATTGTCATGCAATGGCACTGTTACATGGACTTTGCAAAAATCAATAAAAGTAAGCCATTCTTCAGCACATGGAATGTGAAAAAATATATTGGCTGGATTCGGTACCACAGGACAACATGAAAAAAATATGCTTTTAATCTCCTGCACTATTCTGTTCTTTTCATTTATTTTCTGTGAACCTGTGATCAGAAAGTTACATAAACTTCTAATCAATTCCATCAAAAATCCTTTTATTGGTAAAATTCCTGCAACTGATGGTGTTCCAGAATACATGTCATTTGGTTCTAATTTTAATAAGACATGTTCTGCACATTTTATTAATCTGGCATCCTTCTCTGGGAACTCTCTTATTTCTGTGTTTATTACTTTTTCAAAAACAGAAGGTCATTTTTCAACTGTCTTTTCTGAAGATAATGCTACAGCTGTTTCTTGTTGGGCCATTTTAAAATGTACATCCTCATCAGGAATCTGAAAAATAACATTATCTGATGTACAGTAATCTCTGCTGTTTAATTTGCAAAACAATTGTTTTTCTGCTAGGCCAGAGTCACAGACAACAGTTTTGCAGTTTTCCTCAAATGGGCCTAATTTTGGTGCAAATGTTTCTAAAACTGGGTTTGTAATTTCTTTGTTTAAAACTCCTGCAACTAAATCTGGACTTTCCACTGCCTTCACAATGGACTTGGTAAATTCAGAATTGTGAGGGTTAAAACTCTCATTTTCAAACACAGCAACCTGTTGGACTGGGTTCTGTTTTTGTCTCTGGAAATAATTCACTCTTGCTCTGGACACCTTATTTTAATTAATTTGAGCTTTTTCCATATTTTGTGGGACCATCTTTGCTTGGAAAATTCCTGCCATAGGTACCTGTTTCAGAACTGACTTTTGCATTTGCTTAGTTGGTATATTTTGCATTTGCATTTCTCCATGTTTTTGTGCATCATGTTTAAATGTATATATCTTCTTCCAATGCTCATATCCGCTATAAAGATGGCAAAAGGACACATTTTCCAGCAGTACAACATCCATACCTGAATTTTCACAAACCAAAACACCTTTACTTCCATCCTCTGTTCTTTTAATCTGTACCCAATCAACATCCTTTGCTGGCACTCTGCCCTTCAGGAAAATAATCACTGCTATATTTTCCTCCATAACAACAGAAAATGATGGTGCATTCATGCAAACCCTTTTCATTGTCTCTTCACTTGGCCTTTGAATAACTTTAGATTCAAACCACAATTCATTCTGCATGGCAATGCAAAAGAACATTTCCAAATTAATGCACAGCTCTTTTAAAATCTCAACAAATCCATCAACTTGTGGGTACCACAGCATAATTCTGTCTCTCAATTGTGGGAATGTGTTCAGAAATGCTGCAAGTTCACTTTTATTCTGTGGCATAGGAACATGTACTTCTCCCACCTTTTTTCTCAATGAGTAAGCAAAAGCTTCTCCCTCATTCTGCTTATTATTTTTCTCAACTAAATCTGGTGGCTTCTTTTCCTTTTCCAGTTTCCTTGCTAGGTCTGGTGGTTGGTTTCTTTTTCTTCTCATGTTTTCTTGCCCATTTGTCTCCTAATTTCTCAAACCCATTGCATTTAAAAATATATTTTATTTCTGCAATGTACAATTGCATTCCTGAAGAACACATTTTCTCATTTGCTTCATCATCCATATGTACCCTAAAACGTTTCTGAGATGGAAAACTTCCTGAAACATCAATTTCATAATTTTGAGCCAAATCTGTCAGGCCATTATGTGTAGTTAATGCACATGCAACTGTTTCCTTACTCAGGGAAATTAATTCTTTTTCCTGACACTTGTTCACATTTTCATTATTTAAACAGCATGGACTGTTATGTTCTCCATGTTCAAGTGCTGAATTTAAAACACTAAGCTGTCTCTCTTTTTCAGGGCCTGTGTTAATATGTTCTCCCATGTTTTCTAACTTTTTAATCGCTGCTGCTTCCTCTAAGCAGGTTTGAAAAATCACATTTTCAATTACATTTATTTTATTCCGGGCTGCAGATGTTGTAAATACAATTTTTCCCTCACCTTTCAGTGCTTGGGGTAATTTCTGTTCAATAACCTGTGAATTCTGAGTTTCTGAAATAAACTCTGCCATAATCACTCCTTCTGCAGCTCTTTGAACCTTTTCAGTAGGAACCATATTAATTGGGACAGTCATAATTTTTCTATGCATTATTTGTGCATCTGCAGTTTGCAATTCTTGGACTGAATCAGGCACAATTGAAACAGTAACACCTGGAGGCATCACTGTCAGTGCTGAATCAACAGGTAATGGGTCAATCTGAAATGTTTGCACAGTTTTCCCAATCTGTGTTTTTCTCTGTTCAACAGAAGCAGTAGCCACTGTAGTGCTTACTAGTACACTATTTTCAGTATTTTTTTATGGGAACCACATAAAGTGGTGGACACTCAGTTAACAATTTATCCATTATTTTATCCCCTGAATCATTATTTATTTGAAGCTCTTTATCATCATTAATTCTCTTCTCCTGTATTTGGTGCTTTACCTTTTTATCCTCACTTGCTTTCTCTCTTGCTACCTTTTCCCATATGCTTAAGGCCTCAAATTGTGCAGCTTTAGATGGTGTCTTTATTTCACATAAGACTTCCCTTAATTTGTCAATAATTTGCAATTCAAAAGTACCATCTTTTGGAAACCTCAAAGCACCATCTTTTTCAGTAATCTTGCACCATTGGTGAACCCACATACATGTATTTTTTCCCAAATTGGTAGACATAAAATGCACAGGTGTTCCTTCAGGAGCATCACCAATAAAAAACAAATTTTTCACTTTACCTCCTAACAGCTTCTTTAAACCTTCAAGCATTTTCATTTTTGCAATAGTTCAATGCAATTTCTTTTTTCCAAAGTTGTCAGTCTCAATTATAGTCAGTTTTACTCCTACCACTGACCCTCCACAAAATCTTACTGCAATATTTCTCTTAATCAATAACTCTGTTAGTAACAACATAAATACATTCGCTACTCTGTCTGTTGTGCTAAATAAAGGATAGATTTATATTCACTGCGAGTAACACATTCCGCTTACCCTTCACAATGTAAGACCTTCCGTTTACTCTTCAAACACTACAGGTAAATCCCTTCCGCTTACCTTTCACTCAAGCTCAGAAGAACCTGCTACTCCTTTGGACTTATCCTTCAGGATATATCTTTGGCCAAAGTTTCACCAGCGAACCCTTTTGCTATCAATCAAGCTCAGAAGAACCTGCTACTCCTTCGGTGTGACCCTTTCTAGGTGATATCAGACCAAAGTTTCACCAGCGAACTCTTTGCTACAATCACTCACACAGAAAATAGTCCCTAATTTAACACTGCCAGCCCTACCTAGCTTCTCAGTGTTATTCCAACAGACGAGTAACCTCAGTGCAGTGTGGCTTCCATTTACCACCCGGTATTCCTTCCCGGGATTCCACAGGTGTGCATACCTGCGTGTTCCAGACAACATAGAACAAGACACTGACTTAACATAAAGAGTTAAAACATGTAATCAATAACCAAAAATATGTCCTATGAAATTACCAATATAATCAATAACACCATCAATTCAAAATGAGCAAAATGTCACCAACAGTAAAAAATCCTTACTATTTTCAACACTTCAAAAAAACATCCTAGCATATTAACAACATTTCACAACCCTATTGATACTCACACCACTTCTTGCATCACCTTCCAGTACTGCTTTGCCAGTCTTCAGGTTCTGAGCATTGGAGTCAGGAATCAGGACTTGGATATTTATCTAACTTGGGCAATTATTTTACTTCCCTCTTAAGGTCAATGATCCATTAGTTGAGTAGTTGATGGTGAAATCAATAATCATTAATCACCAAACTAATCAATAACGACCATCCTCTGATTACCAGAAAATTTACTGAAAGAGCGCGCAGGTCGCCCGACTCCTTATTTTACCAATTTACACGCATTGGGCCCATGACGCGTTTAATGACTGAATTTTGTGATTCGGACGATTTTACACACTACTATCAGTAAGTCTTTGTGTTTTCCTTTTTATTATTTCCAGAGTACCTGACTTACCACAGGCACCTAACTTCCTGTTGGATCAGGAGCTAGCAGTGGACAGAAGATAAGAATAACCAAAACTTTATACATTTAATAGCACTTCATACCCTTTTATAATGACCACAGACACCTGAAGGGTTTTAAAGAATTTATATAGTAAATTTAAAATCAGAATGCCATGAGAATAAAACTAATACAAATTAGAATATCAATAATCAGGATTATAACTATAATGTAACTATGAATAAGAGCAAGCACCATTGAGTGCGAGTGGAAAACTATAGGGTAAGGGTAACAAGGAACATGCTATTCAGTTTCAGGCTTATACTAAGGTAGGTGAGTTTAAAACATATTAATCCGTGACTTTGCTAAATTCCTACAAGTGATTCAAACTGATCTTAATCTAACTGCTAATTTAAAGCATAGATCCTAAACATCAGTAAAGATAGATCACACTAATTAAGTAAACAGTTTCAATAATGTCCTACAGGTAGGGGGAAAAAGGGAACATAGCTAATAAACAGTTTGCATGTAGGACTAATTGAGATGACAGAGAAAATACCATGGGCAAGGATGCTTTATTACAAGGAAAAGAAGGAAAGGAAATAGATAGACGGACACCCATAATTTATATTTACCTTGTGACAGGAATGAGGACTAACCCTGGCCACGGGTCAGTTTGGGAAAAGGCGAGGACAAGGACCCTCAAGGACTTAGAATGCCAGTAGGTGAGCAGGTACAGCTCATGGACAGTCAGGACAGGATACCCCTCAGGATTGGATCAGGACTGGGCTCACCAAAGGGCACGACCAACACCTGCAGCTTCCGATGCAACGCCTGCGCTACTCCCTCACTGCACGGAATCCGCCAGTAACCCCGATTAGGTTCTCGAATCTCCCAGCAAAGTGCTTCGCCAGCACTTAATACTATTCCACCCCTTGGAGTTTGTGGAAATTACGGACAGAGTGCTCCACAGCTCTCTGTATCAATCACCTGTAGAGTTCGTAGGGTCGGTGACAGGTCAGCTACTCGGACAAGTCGGACAATTTCTCTAACTAAAACTAGGCTAGTTATACTGTTTTCGGTTCCCTAGACCACCCACCAATGTTGCAAGTGACAGGATCCCCAACTTCGGATTGGTCAAGAGAGGTGGTTAGGTCATTGTCACCACCTAAAATTCTGTGTTCCCACAATGAATATTTAATTTTTCGCACCCACCCCTTACATTCCAGTTCCCATGGCATGAGAAAGGTGTAAAACAATAGAACACACATAAACTATATACATTTGTATCAGTTTTAGGTCAGCCGAAATCTTCTCCCGGTACAAGTAAGACTTTCCCAGGCGCATCTCAGCTTCAGAAGCCAGCTGGCTTGGTTTTGCTTCTGCGCGGTGCCGGTTTTCCCTCATCACGTGATTAGGGTGACATGGGTTTCAAAGATGGAGCGGCTCCCCACTCCCAGGCCCACAGATACGCGGTACATGAAAAGTAAGCGAAAACAAATTAGAAACACAGAAAAAATGAATACACTGTACACCATGATTAGCTACACTGCACCCCTTATTTTATAATATCTATAGCATTAGAGGTTACGCAGAAATAGACAGCTGGGCAAAAGCGGCAGTAGCAAGCGGAGAGCATGTTAAAGACAAAGCGGCCATTTTAGCAGTAATGCGCATGTGCGAAAAAAATCCCTCCAGAACTACGAGTGCGTCACATCACATGGGTATGACCGACGCATGCGCAGACTGGATTTCTGCTAAGCAGCTATTCGGTGGTATGCAAGCCTCATTAGGATTAATAGACACATAGGCAAGCATCTCTGGGACACCCGCGTGTAGTGTGAAAGTGCACTATTAATGACAAACAGGTTGATTAATGACATTATAGTTTAGGCGAGGTTCTTGAATGTGAGCAAGTCGATTTACGTGCGAATCCTTGCTCCATCACCACCTCTTCTTCCGAATGCAACAAATGGCCCTGAAAATGATCCTTTGATGTTGCATTTGTTGAGATTACCACCCCTTATGTGCAGAGTGCTACGGCACCTCCGCGACCCCCAGTTGTTCAACCCCCTGTTGCTGTTCAGCTACCAGCTCTTCCCCAGGTGGATCTTCCTCCATTGGCGCAGTCTCCTTTTGGGCCGCCAACTTTGCTAACAGCTCTGCCTCAAACTCCTTTGCCTTCCTCTCCTTTACCTTCGACTTCCTTTGCTACTGACCCTATGTCTCTGTCACCTCAAAACACTTTGTCTCCTGTCCTTATGTCAACTTCTTCTCCTTCTACTCGAAAACGAATGACTGAGACTGTTGCCAGTCTTTTGTCTCCACTCTTTGGGTCACTAAATATGACCCCCGTTTCGGAACGTAAGCAGAGTTGTAGTCAGCTTCCTGGTCCTGAAGAGCGGGCAGTGTTGGATCTTTTGGCTCGTAGATGGGTTTTAAATCTTTCTAGGTATAATTTACAAGCGGTTATGGATGTTTTCTTACAGTGGGATCCGCCTAAGCAAAGGTATGTTTTTGATGTAATGTGTACTTTTCTTCGTGAAGAATGGGAAAATAATGAGTTGGGTCCGATTCTGCAGGAAGTGCTTGATGTTCAGTCTGAATTTGCTAAAGGGACGATAGTGGGTCCCGATGTTGAGGAAGCGGTAGAGACGCTTCTTGCATTTAGGTGTAGACTTCCTTCTCAGTCGTTGTTTGAACCTGACCCTTCTGTTAGGAGGAAAGTGAAGCAGTACCCGATGAGAGAGGTTCCCCCTGTATGGAGAGAGGCAGTTGTTGCTGATGCTAATCAGGGTATTACGGCTGCACCGGCTAATTTTCAGTGCGGGTGCATGTTCCTTGGAAGAGAGCTGAGGTCCTGGCTCTTAAACAGACTTTGCCTGACCCCCGTAAAAATCCTGCTGGTTACTACAAGGAGTTGTCTCAGACAGTTGATGCGTGTGTTGTGAATTTAGCTGATGTGGATATGTTGTTGGGTAATGTAGTTCCTCAACCTTTATGGGTGAAGATCCGTCACGAGGATCATGCGGCACAGTTAGGAGATACGTGGGTTAATATTGTTGCTGCAGATGGTCGACAGGTAGGAGGTGCCAAACCTGAACCCTTAGTTGCAGAATTACTTGGTAGGATTATTAATTTAATGAAAACTTTGATGCCTCCTATGCAAGTGAATTGGGACAAGTTAGCAGCATGCAAACAAAAGAAAGACGAGAGTATGTCTGCTTTCTTCACTAGGTTTGAGGAAACATTTATTGATCACAGTGGTTGTTTGTGGATAAGTTTGTTTTTAATTTGCTCCCTGAGCTTTGTAATAAGTTAAAGGACGCTGAGAGTTCATGGGCTGTTTCTTCCCCGGCCCAGATATTGGCTACTGCACAATACTACAAGAATAGAGATAAAGATGAGAAGGATAAAGCAGAGAAGAAGACTAAAGAATTGAAGACGAAGGTTCTTTTACAGCAGGCGTATCCACCTCACCCTAATCAACGTCAGCAACCTTCCCAGTTTCACCAGCCCCCACAGTTCCAGAGATTTTTGCAGAAGCCTTAGTCTTTTCCTCCGCGACTTCCGCTAGGCCCTAATCAGTGTGCTTATTGTAGGGAAGAAGGTCACTTTAAGAATAGTTGCCCGATTTTGCTACAACATACGAATGGTATTTCTGGTCAGAGAGGTCGTTGTGGTTTTCAACAAGCACTTAGGGGTAGAGGACGTGGTACGTTTCCTCAGAATGAACGTTCCTTTCCCCCTCAGAATTCTATGAATTATTTTGATCAGCAGAATGTTCCGATTGTTTAGTCTGCTCAGTACTACGCTGATGACTATTATGTTGAAAGTGAGAGTGCTGGTTTTAATGATAGCTAGGGCAGCGATGGACAAAGGGAGGGAGTAGTGTCCGTTACAGTAGACCAGAATAGACCTTATGTTGAAGTAATTACATCAGGTGTGGCAGAACCTTTTCTTTTGGATACTGGTGCGGCTAAGAGTTCTATCATGCACTCTAAACTCCCTGGCGCACCTTTGTCTGGCCTAATGATTGTCTCGGTAGGATTTTCTGGCCCCCCAGTTCGTAATCCGGTTTCTAGTCGTTTGCCTCTTTCTATTGGGCCTTGTGAATTGGAAGCACCCCTTATTCTAACGACAGGTTGTGGTGAGAATCTGTTGGGTTTGGATTTGTTGAAAAGATTGCATGCAACTTTACATTGTTCTCCTTCTGGAGTACATCTTACATTGGGTAAGAGAGTGATTTCTCCGATGTACTTGTCTAAAGATCGGCTTCCACTGGAATTGCGTTCGCTCCCTGATACTCTCTGGGCTACAGGTCCCAATGATGTTGGCCTCTTGCAGATTCCACCCTACGTTGTTACCCTCAAGTCGAATGCTAAGCTACCTCGCATTCCCCAATACAAGATCTCTAGTGATGGTGAAAGAGCTCTTTTAGCGATTATCTATGATTTGGTTGAGAAAGGTGTGATTGAAGAAACAAGAGGTAATGTGTGTAATAGTCCTGTTCTGCCTGTCCTTAAGCGTACAGAGTCTTCTCAGCCACCTGTGTATCAGTTTGTGATCGACCTTCGAGAGGTCAATAAAAGTGTTGTGCCACAGTTTCCTGTTGTTCCGGACATTACTGCCTTACTGACTATGATCCCTGATTCAGCTGCTTGGTTTTCTGTTATCGATCTGAAGAATGCTTTCTTTAGTATTCCGATTGCTGAAGAAAGTAGGGATATTTTTGGCTTCTCTTTAGGAGGCCGAAGTTTCCGGTTTCAGCGCGCTCCTCAAGTGTAATGATTTCCAGGCTTGTTCCGCAACAGCGTCAGGAATCCGGAGAATAGTCCTCAGCATTCCCCTACGGCCTTCCGACTCTATCAGACTCTAGAGTATCGAAAGGCACGCCAGGGGAAAACAGGGAAACAAAACAAGGGAAGGCGGGGGAAATAACAGGTCTTGACTGTGGAACTTCAGTGTGGACACTTGATGAAAGGCAGGCTGTTAGGGAAGGAAGATGTTACTACCTATACCTTGTTACAAAATAGTGTATATGCACAATGCCTACATATATACATAAACAGCACCTACCACAGCTAATCGTCTGGACCTTGAAATACTACTGGTGGGTAGATTTGGTGTATCCTCTGAACCTTGAAATACTATTGGTGGGTAGATTTGGTGTCCGCTCTCTGTACACAAAAGGGCAAAAGATTGTAAGCACCCTACCCCGCTCTATACTAGCATATGAAAGTAAGTGATGTGTGAATCTCACCCCGCTATTCTAATGGAGAATACTTGAAGAGCACCCAACTCTATTCCAAGGTGAGATGCTCGTGTGCGAGCCTTTCTTCTGGAGGATGTACAAGGTATAATCTGCCAGACAATATCACAACTTAGTCATCTATAACACTAACAACATATCATATTATAAGAGAGGCAGCGCAACGCGCTGTTAACGTGATTCTAGTAGCTGAGCCTCGAAACACACCACACACTGGTTCACGCAAGTGTCCCAAACATAAGTATTCCACAATGCCAAAGGGAAGACTGGTTAGGTGGTTCACCCAACGGGAGGCAGCTCCGGCCAGTGAACAAAGATGAAGAGGCAGCAGGCAGTACCCGGCCGGACGGCGGGGAAAGACCCGGCCGCCGGGAGGAGCACAAGGAAAAGGGATACCTGGAATGGCAGTACCCAGCCGGACGGCGGGGAAAGACCTGGCCGCTGGGCGGAGCACAAGGAAAAGGGAAACCTGGAATGGCAGTACCCGGCCGGATGGTGGGGAAAGACCCGGCCGCCGGGCTGAGCACAAGGAAAAGTGGAGTATGAACGGGGGGAAGAAAATAAGTAAAGCAAACACGAATTGCACCAAACATATTTGTGAGGACTCCCAAGAAGGTAACAGAAATGCTGACACAAGCTTGAAGAGTGTCAGCGCGGTAGTGGGAGCCGCCAAGGAGGGCCACATATAACAACGGAACAGAACGCCCTCACGGAGGACGGAGGATCAGGACAGGAAACACAACCGACCAAAAACCGGAAGTCAGGCAAATCCTACGGGGACAGAACACCCGGAAGTGTGAGCTAGACGCTAGAACGCAAAGCGGCGTTCTGTTGATGAGGTGCGTCTTATATAGTGCCCAAGGCAATTTAGAACTTCTTCGCGAGTGGGACTTCGGGGCATGACCGCACACTTCCCCCACAATGCACCCCCCGGGTTTGGGTTTGTCCGGATGTCCCTGATGGAATAAACGTACCAACCTTGGGGCGTGTACGTTATGAGCTGGCTTCCAGGTGCGTTCCTCGACTCCATAACCCTTCCAATGAATAAAGTACTGGAGGTTCCTCCCCACTCTACGTGAGTCCAAAATAACCTCAACCTCTTATTCCTCAGAATCTTGGATGGTTATTGGAGCGGGTTTCTTTGGCAATTTGGTGCCTGGTTCAACCGGCTTTAACAACGAAACATGGAATACAGGGTGAATCCTGAAAGAAGCAGGCAATTCTAGCTTCATGGCCACTGGGTTAATCATCTTTATAACCTTATAGGGACCTATAAATTTGGGGTTGAACTTGCGAGGACCACTAAGCGAAATGTATCTCGTGGACAGCCATACCTCATCCCCGGGTGTATAGATAGGTTCCAATCTCCTGTGTAGATTCGCTCCCTCCGTGTATCTTACTTTAGCCATCTATAGGTTTTCTAGTGTTCTCTTATGTACCTCCTGTAATCTCTCAACCAGATCAGCTGCTGCTGGGGTTGGGCTGTCTGTAGGGATCCCTGAAGGCAACAATTAGGGTGAAAACCATAGGAACAAAAGAATGGGGTGGCGTTAATGGAGGTATGTGGACTGTTGTTGTATGAAATTTCAGCCACCCATACTAGTTCATCCCAGTCTACGAGGGACCTGATTCCTAATGTACTGTTCGAAGCATTGATTAACCCTCTCCGTCTGCCCATTTGACTGAGGGTGGTGGCTAGAGGACAGTCTAACATCTATCTGGAGTAAAGAACATAAACACCTCCAAAAACGAGACACAAATTGGGCCCCTCCTATCTGATATTAAGACAGAGGGAAAACCATGGAGGCGGACTACTTGCTGCATACACACTGAAGCCAATTCAACAGCTGTGGGTAACCCCCCCCCAAAGGAACAAAGTGAGCCATTTTCGTGAACAAGTCTACAATAACTAGCAAGGTATTGTTCTTCTTTGTGAGTGGCAACTCCACTATAAAATCAAGTGACACTGTATGCCAAGGGTCTGGTGGAGAAGCTAGGGGCATAAGTAACCCTACTGGGTTTTGGTGCGATACTTTGCTTTGAGCACACACATGACAAGTTTTCACAAAGGATTCTATATCTATAAGCATAGTAGGCCACCAAAAACGTTCGTGCACTGCTATAGTTGTCTTCTTGATTCCTGGATGGCCTGCCACGGGATGTGTATGATACCAATCCAAGACCTGCTCTTGCAAGTCACGGGTAGGCAATACTACTCCTCCCTGAACGCAAACGTAACCCTCTTTAATTGAGGTTTCCTGAGAACCTACTAAGTCATGCATGTTCACTGCGGCTTGACTTGTCTTGACCTGATTAAAAAAACCCTCTTCGGTGAGTACCCCTCCTATGATGTTCTCCCTGGGAATAATATTGGGTGGATCTGCTAATCCTGTTGAATGATCGAAACCCAATCGGGACAAAGCGTTCGACTTGCCGTTTCGTTTCCCTGGTCTATAGTGGACGGTAAAGTCGTACTCACTGAAGAATTGGGACCAGCGTAATTGTCTCATGGACAGAGCTTTGGCTGACTTGATATATTTGAGGTTACGGTGGTCGGTGTACACCACTGCTGGGTATCGAGTGCCTAGTAAGTGTTGCCTCCACTCTTCGAATGCCTTCTTTATTGCTAGGAGCTCTTCATCCCTTACAGCATAATTGTATTCAGCAGGGGTAAATTTGTGGGAGTAGTAGGCTACAGGGTGGCATTCTCCTGACATCGGATCCACCTGCGATAAAATGCCTCCCACTGCCACTTGGGAGGCGTCCACCACCTCCACCACAAACGGCAAGGCGGGATCCGGATGACGCAACACAGGAGCACTCGTAAAGGCGTTCCTCAGCAGCCGAAACGAATGATCGGCCTCACAGGACCACAAGAACGGAACTCCCTTTTTAACAAGGCCGTAATGGGAGCAACCAGGTCCGAAAAACCCTGAATAATCCGCCTATAGAAATTGGCTAGACCCAAGAAACATTGGATCTATTTAATGCTACGGGGTGCTGGCCATGAGAGAACAGCATCGACCTTAGCCGGGTCCATGCTGAGGCCCCAAGGAGAGACAACAAAACCCAAAAAAGGGACCTTCTGTGTATGAAAGTTGCACTTCCCCAATTTACAATACAAGCGATTATCAAGTAAACGCTCCAACACATTTCGCACAAGTTGCACATGTTCCGTCATAGAAGGAGAAAAGATCAGCAGGTCATCAATATACATGATCACATAAACATCAAGCATGTCCTTGAGTACTTCATTTATAAAAAACTGAAACACCGCAGGGGCATTACAAAGCCCAAAGGGCATCACAAGGTACTCAAAAAGACCGTACTTAGTACAAAAGGCTGTCTTCCACTCGTCCGCCTCCCTGACACGTACAAGATGGTAGGCACCTCGCAAGTCTAACTTGGTGAAAAACTGGGCATTGCGCACTCTGTCAAGGAGGGAGACGATAAGAGGCAAAGGATAACGGTTCTTGATGGTGACATCATTCAGCTTCTTGTAATCAATACAACAGCGAAGACCCCCTTCTCGCTTAGGGATAAAAAACAAAGAAGAAGAAACAGGGGAGCGTGAAGGTCGAATAAAGCCTTTCTCAGGCATGGTGTCTAAGTAGTCTCTCAAATACAAATTCTCCTTTTCTGTGAGAGCATAAACCCTACTACATGGGATTCTTGCTCCTATCTCAAGATCAATCCGGCAGTCGTAGAGCTTATGCGGAGGAAGAATTTCAGCTTCGTTGGCATCAAAGACAGTCTGTAGATCTTGATAACATGATGGTAATTCTGAGACATAATCAACATTCTCTATTGTGTTGCTTACCTCTTCGACAGCCGCCACTAAGGGATTCGGACAGTTGGTAGGTTGAAACGTCAGAGTAGAAGTTTCCCAATCTATGTTGGGATTATGAGTCCTCAACCAAGGGATGCCTAGGAGCACCGGGAATTGCAGAGAACAAATTAAATCAAATTCTATGTCTTCCCGATGATTTGGGTCTATTCTCATGTGAAGCTGTACTGTGCAATGGGTTACAGGCCCAGAGACAAGAGGGCTGCCGGCTATCGTGGTGACATTACTGATTAACTCCTTTTTTGTACAGGGTATCCTGTTTTCTTTTGCCCACTTCGTAGCCATGTAATTGCCGGATGCACCGGAATCTATCACCACGGAAACATGCAGCCCATACTGCCCATGCGTAAGGTATGCTGAAACATATAAATGATTAGTGGGTTTTATTTTGTAGTCAGAGGAAGAGACTGTAAGGCCAGACCTACCCGGGATTCTCGTCTCTCAGGTTCTCGGGCTTTCTAGTTTCCCAAGTTCTTTGATTGAGTTGGTTTGATTGGACATGTCTTTAGGAAGTGACCCGCTTTGCCACAATATAAGTAGAGTTTAAGCGTTTTTGTTCGCTGTCTCTCTTCGGGCGTTAGTGGACCCCTTACTATGCCTATCTGCATGGGCTCCCTGTCCCCAAAAGCCTTCTCTGGATTACTCTTTTTATCCTTGGTAGTGACGTACCGAATTTCAAACTTCCCTCTCTCTTTCTTCCTTTCTTGTATTCGGTGTTCTATTTTAATTACTAAATTAATGAGATCTGTGCAGGTTTCAGGTAAGTCAACTATTTGGGATAGGTCATCTTTTAAGTCGTCCCTCAGACCCCTGTAAGACAGCGTACTGCGTTTCTCTTCAGGCCAGTTGGACTTGACCACCAATCTTCGGAATGATGTTCTGTATGCAACAAGATCCTGATTACCCTGTTTAAGGCCTAATAACTCAGTATCAGAGGAATGGGTATACATATGCCTATCAAACAATTTACGGAATTCCCTCTTGAAAGCTGGGAACCTATGCAACAGTGGATCGTCTCTGTCCACCAAAGGAATGGCCCAATCAGCCACAGAACCACTAAGGTATGATATAACAAAAGCTACTCTGGCCTGGTCAGACGGAAAACATTGAGCTTTATATGAAAAATGCAGCTGGCATTGACTAAGGAATGCAGCATACCGGGCCGCGTCCCCGGAAACCCTCTCAGGGGGTGCTAAAGGAATGGAGGGAGGTGTAGTGACCTGCTCTACTGGTGGCCCCACATTCGATCCCCCTCCCAAGGATCCTGTAGGCTGTTGGTGCTGGAGATTATCCACTCTGGTAGCTAAAGCCTGTGTTTCAGCCTGCAAATTTCCTATCATTCCGGCGATATCCGCCAGGGAAACCGCTCCCAATTCCATGACGCTCGGGCAGAACACACCCCTTGGGCTATGCGTTCTGTAATGATTTCCAGGCTTGTTCCGCAGGAGCGTCAGGAATCCGGAGAATAGTCCTCAGCCTTCCCCTATGGCCTTCCAACTCTATCAGACTCTAGAGTATCGAAAGGCACGCCAGGGGAAAACAGGGAAACAAAACAAGGGAAGGCGGGGGAAATAACAGGTCTTGACTGTGGAACTTCAGTGTGGACACTTGATGAAAGGCTGGCTGTAAGGGAAGGAAGATGTTACTACCTATACCCTGTTACAAAATAGTGTATATGCACAATTCCTACATATGTACATAAACAGCACCTACCACAGCTAATGGTCTGGACCTTGAAATACTACTGGTGGGTAGATTTGGTGTATCGTCTGGACCTTGAAATACTATTGGTGGGTAGATTTGGTGTATAGTCTGGACCTTGAAATACTACTGGTGGGTAGATTTGGTGTACCGTCTGGACCTTGAAATACTATTGGTGGGTAGATTTGGTGTCCGCTCTCTGTACACAAAAGGGCAAAAGATTGTAAGCACTCTACCCCGCTCTATACTAGCATATGAAAGTAAGTGATGTGTGAATCTCACCCCGCTATTCTTATGGAGAATACTTGAAGAGCACCCAACTCTATTCCAAGGTGAGATGCTCGTGTGCAAGCCTTTCTTCTGGAGTATGTACAAGGTATAATCTGCCAGACAATATCACAACTTAGTCCTCTATAACACTAACCACATATCATATTATAAGAGAGGCAGCGCAACGTGCTGTTACCATGATTCTAGTAGCTGAGCCTCGAAACACACCACACACTGGTCCACGCAAGTGTCCCAAACATAAGTATTCCACAATGCCAAAGGGAAGACTGGTTAGGTGGTTCACCCAAAGGGAGGCAGCTCCGGCCAGTGAACCAAGATGAAGGGGCAGTAGGCAGTACCCGGCCGGACGGCGGGGAAAGACCCGGCGCCGGGCGGAGCACAAGGAACAGGGATACCTGAAATGGCAGTACCCAGCCAGATGGTGGGGAAAGACCCGGCCGCCGGGCGGAGCACAAGGAGAAGGGAAACCTGGAAAGGCAGTACCCAGCCGGATGGCGGGGAAAGACCCGGCCGCAGGGCGGAGCACAAGGAAAAGGGGAGTATGAACGGGAGGAAGAAAATAAGTAAAGCAAACACGAATTGCACCAAATGTGTTTGTGAGGACTCCCAAGAAGGTAACAGAAATGCTGACACAAGCTTGAAGAGTGTCAGCGCGGTAGTGGGAGCCGCCAAGGAGGGCCACAGGTCACAATGGAACAGAACGACCTCACGGAGGACGGAGGATCAAGACAGGAAACACAACCAACCAAAAACTGGAAGTCAGGCAAATCCTACGGGGACAGAACACCCGGAAGTGTGAGCTAGACGCTAGAACGCAAAGCGGCGTTCTGTTGATGAGGTGCGTCTTATATAGTGCCCAAGGCAATTTAGAACTTCTTCGCGAGTGGGACTTCGGGGCATGACCGCACACTTCCCCCACAATGCACCCCCCGGGTTTGGGTTTGTCCGGATGTCCCTGATGGAATAAACGTACCAACCTAGAACGCGTTTTGTTGATGAGGTGCATCTTATATAGTGCCCAAGGCAATTTAGAACTTCTTCGCGGGTGGGACTTCGGGGCATGACATCAAGGTTATTGTGAGAGTCCCTCCATCTATAGTCAGGCTTTGAAAACTCAGCTTGATACTTTTATCTTGCATTCTGGTGCTACTCCTATACAGTATGTTGATGATCTGTTGGTCGCTGCTGATGATGAAGAGATTTGTAAAGCAGTTACGCTTTCTTTGTTGCAACATTTGTCTGACCTTCACCATAAAGTGTCACCTTCGAAGTTGCAGTATTGCCGCCAAGACGTGACCTACTTAGGTCATCTCTTGTCGAAGGAGGGAAGACGATTGACCCCAGAGCGTATTCAAGCGATTGCTCAAATGACTGTGCCATCCACACAGAGAGAGGTGCGTGCCTTTTTGGGTATCACCTCGTATTGTAGACAGAGGACACACCAAACCCTCTTCCTTGGTCTGACGAATGTCAGAAGAGTTTTTCTGAATTACGTGATGCATTGTGTTCTGCTCCGGTGTTGGGTACTCCCGACTACAGTAAGCCTTTTACACTCTACGTACACGAGAGAGAACGTTGTGCGTTGTCAGTGTTGACGGAACAATTTGGAGACAAGCAGCACCCATATGCGTATTTTTCAGCTCCTTTAGATCCGGTAGCTAGGGCGTTGCCTAGTTGTTTGAGAGCTACAGCGGCAGCGGCTGTTTCTATCCGACAGTATGCTGGTTTGGTATTGGATAAACCATTGATTGTGATGGTCCCACTTGCAGTGGATACCTTATTGAATAGAACAAGGACTCAACATCTTACTAGTGCACGTTTGTCAGGTTATGAGTTGACGCTTTTGGCTAGTCATGTGCACATTAAGTGGTGCAACAAATTGAATCCAGCTACATTGTTGCCGATTTCCGTAGAGACAGATGCTCAGGAACAGCATGATTGTTTTCTCCGGATAGAGGAGGAAACGAAGGGTAGAGTTGATCTGAAAGATACTCCTCTTTCAAATCCATATGGTACCTTATGGGTAGATGGTTCATGCTTTAAGCTTCCGAATGGCGATACGACTGCAGCGTATGCGGTTACGACTTTGCACATGATTGTTGAAACTGCACGTATTGCACAGAATTCAGCTCAAGCAGCAGAGTTGATTGCAATGACGAGAGCGTGTGTGTAGTCGAAAGGAAAGAGAGTCAATGTGTATACTGATAGCCAATATGCATTTGGTGTGGCTCATAGCTTTGGACGTTTGTGGAGAGAGAGAGGATTTCTTACTTCCCATGGTACGAAAATTCAGCATGGACAATTAGTGAATGAACTTCTTGAGTCACTTACTTTGCCGACACAAGTTGCGATTGTGAAATGCAGTGCACATAGGAAAGTTACGGATGATGTTGGTTGTGGCAATGCGTTTGCGGATGAAGTAGCAAGAGAAACGGCAAAAGATGTGACGAGTCGTATGTATGTTGCAGGTCCTGCTAGATGGGTTATGGCAGGAGGAATGTGTGAAGACACGATAGAAAGTGTGAAATCGATTCAGGCAGAAGCTACTGAGAAAGAATTGAGTGTGTGGAGAGAGACTACGGGAATGTTGGATTCGACTGGCTGTTGGGTTGAGTTGTCGGAGCACCAGCGATGGTTGTTGCCTGATGCGTATGTGCTCCCAGTGGTCATGGATTGGCTCATATCAGTTCAAAAGGGATATGTAAGTTGTTGGCTACGGTATGGCAGAATGCTGGAATTCCTAAATGTGCTGAGAATCTGGTTTAAAACTGCATGATTTGCTTGATGCATAATCCTGGCAAGGGAACCCCAACTCCAGCGGGTCATTTCGCCCCTCCAACGTATCCGTTCGAGGTGCTACAGCTGGACTTTATTCATATGGAAAGATGCAATAACCTGAAGTATGTCCTTGTGGTTGTTTGTGCCTTTTCCAGATGGATAGAGGCCTACCCCCTCAAGGATAATACTGCTTTATCTACAGCCAGGGTTTTGCTCAAAGAATATTTCCCTAGATATGATTTGCCGAGAATGGTATGAAGTGACAACGGAAGTGAATTTGTGGGTCAGATTATGAAGAAAGTATGTGCGGGTTTGGAAATCAAACAGAAATTTCATGCTGCGAATCACCCTCAGTCAGCTGGTTTGGTCGAGTGCTACAATGGCACTCTTAAACTTAAATTGCCCACGATACAAGCAAGCACTGGCCTTACATGGCCAGACGCTTTACCGTTGGCACTTTTGTCCACAAGAACGACAGTACATTCTCGTGTGGGACTTAGCCCATACGAGATTGTTTTTGGACGTCCGGCAAATGTTTGGGGTGTGCCGAGGCCGAATAAATATAGTGACATCGAGTATGCCATGCTGGTTGATTACTTACATGACTTGACTGCTAAATTGCGTGTTCTTCACCAACAGGTGCATGATACTTTACCTTCAGCCTCTGTAGATGCAGGTCCCTCGATTCAACCTGGTGAGTGGACCCTGGTGAGAAACTTTCAATGGACAAAGAATCTGGAACCGAGGTGGACAGGTCCATACCAGGTGTTATTGGCGACTCGGACTGCCGTCAAGGTTTGCGGCAGCAAAAATAGGGTGCGCACCACCCATTGTAAAAGGGTACCCTTACCCTTACCATACGACCAGTGGGTTAAAATTGGTATTGCCGATTCTGAGACTGAAAGGGTTCCAAGATTTGTGCCTTTTAGTGATGCATGTTTGAAATGGACTCAGTCGGAACGTGCGGATGACGACGTTCTGCAAGAAGCTGTACCATTGCATTTGAGACTTGACACTACGCAACCAGAGACACTTTTTCAGGATCAGACGGTGCCTGGTAAAGAACGCTATAATCTGCGGTCTAAAATGGACAAATAAAGTTGAAATTTACTTTGAATTATACTCTTTCAGATAAGAATTTTTTTTGTTCTATTTTTCTGTTTTTTGAGCTACCATCCGAGCTCAGCTGCAGGGTCACGGTATAAGTTCTTAAGGGGTGACCTGCGTATTGACTAAAGGTCTGCGGTTCTAGGGACGTCTAGGACGTCTGGACTTAAGTGAAGCAGGAAAATTGCAGTGAGCAGCACGTTAGAGGATGGAGTTTTTTGTAACTGAGGGAGTTGTTGAGAAAATGGATTTTAAGACACGATTCTATACATTAATACGTAGCAAATGTTTTATCATATTGTGTTCTTTTATGTTTTTAAGTATCACATTATCTTGTGTGGGTTGGATTGTTTATGCTACACCATTGAAATCTGCACCCACTTCCCAACCTATGCTTTCCTCTACTACTGTTTCTTTGCGCCAATTTTATATGTTGCCTGAACATGAACAGACAAGGAGGTCAAAATTTGTTAACAATTCGTTTATACAGCTGTTGCATCAGCATCAGTTGGTAGTAAAAACCACTGATTGCTGGGTCTGTGGTCTTATGCCTCATACGACAGATAGAGGTATGCCTTATTTGGTTTTGCCTTTTTCTTTCAATGGGTCTGTATGGGCTTTTCAGACTATGCATCTATGCAAATGAGGTATATCCCTTACGTTCCGTGAAAGACGACCCGAGTAATAGTGCCTTGATAAAGGGAATAGTAGATATGATCCGAGATATTGATGCATATAATACTATCCCTAAGGATGAGGTGCAGGCTTATGTTGGTTGGAACGTGACTGGATATAGTACCAGCTTGACAGAGAAGGAGAGACGAAAAAGGTCTCCCCCGATTTGGATTGTACCCCATCGAGGCCACTTTTTTTTGCAAGGTAGTAGTCGGAATCCGAGAGCTCAGCTAGGTAAGAGTGTGTGTGCTCAAACCTATGTCTATTCATCTCAGACTTCTCCTCCGTTCGTGCCTGCTAAAAGCACGTATTTTATTTGTCACGACAGAGTCTACACATGGTTGCCGCCTGATTGTTCGGGAACTTGCTATGTGGCGTTTTTGCTTCCCCCTACATACACTACAACTCCAGACTATCATAGGACAAGATATGGTAGAGGTGTCTTCGATCAGGAAGATACCGCAGCACAGGAAGTAGGAGACTTTTTCAAGGGTTTCCTACCGTATTGGGGTCCTATGGCCAATAGCAGGAATATACAACAACTTACGAGAGTTGCTGAGGCCACTATAAATGAAACTGCAGGTGCCCTTAGTAATATTACCGCTGAGCTTCAAGCGGATCGTCTTATGACGTTACAAAACCGTATGGTTTTAGATATCATACTTACAGATCGATGAGGGGTATGCAAATTGATCCAATCTAGTTGCTGTGTTTTCATACCAGATAATGCCCCTACAGTATACCAAGCCATCTCTAGACTGCATAAGATTTCTGAGTCTATTCATGTGGACGAAGGAGACTGGTCGTTGACTGGATGGTTTTGGGGACTACTGTCTAAATGGGGATGGAAGATTCTGATATTCCTTGGTATGTTTTAGCTATCCTTTTCTCTTGCTGTCTTTGCATTCAGTGTGGTCCCGCCATTTGTAGTCTTTGTGCTACCTTGTGGTTGCGGAGACCTGTCTTGAGAGAAGTGGAGAGTAGTAGGATGATGCTCCAGCAACACCTTGATGATCTGATGAATATTGACATAGACCTAGATTCAGATTAACATGATTTTGGGTTATTGCCTACGTAATGGCAAAAGGAGGGTCTGAGGTTCTGTAAATTCTGCCTTGTCCTGTGAGGTTATGGTTCCGTCCCGATTTTGGTAATGTTGTACCGTATTTAGTAAGTACGGCTAATATGGAGTGAATTTGTCACGTTAACTAGCGAGTTCATTACGTATTCAGAGACTTTGTCTCGAATATGAGTTCCATTTTGTCTGTGCCTCCATTTTGTGTTGCCATCACGTAGGTCCGTGGAGGTAACCAAACGAACAAAGTTGCATGGGCTTCATTGTTCATGCACTTATTAACTAGGTTCTTCTTGACTTGTGAGTGAACTGTAAGAAACTGACCCCTTCACCTGAAACTGACCTCGCTAAGCCAATTTTCTTGGTTGATCGTTGTCTGAGATTGCCAATCAATGTTCAGGACATCGTTAACTTTTAGTTTCTTTACACATGCCTAATCTTGCTCGTTATCTGTCATGGTTTCCTTTATATGTTTCTTCATTACATGCAGTGTGCTTTCAATTATGGGTTTGTCCGGCTTGTGGAGATTGAATTTGGGACATTCCTAATAATTAACTTGTGGGTTGGGGCAATGTAAATTGAGGTTTTTGATATGTGATGCTACGTGGGAAAATGTATCTTATTGGCTAGAATTTTGTGCAGTGGGTGTGCATTTGTAATGTGAATATTGGGTATAAAAAGGGATGTATCGCCTTACAAAAATTGAACAGTCTCCTGAGTTGTACACTGTGCTGTATTTCTAGGATTTCTGTTACTAGCTGCAGCTAATAAATTTGGTCTTTGACGCCACCCAGAAGTATTCCGTGTCTCTGTATACCAAGACAGGTGAATCCGAAGACTTTGGGCGTGCCCCTGGCGCCGCTGGGTTTAAAACCCGGTTCTTCATAAGGAGCTTCGTACTCCCATCCAATATAGAACCTCAATATCACCACCCTACGGGC